>NW_023413638.1:0-6011 GCF_903995425.1 Onychomys torridus | reverse complement strand
TGGAACTACAAACTTCTCAGAACAATTTCAAGATGGCTAGCTGAGATGATCCAGTTTGCCAGAAACTGCATATGGAGTTAACTTTCATTGTGGCAAATATTAGCCACTGGACAACAAAGTGCCCTTGCATCTACTGCTGACAAACAGGACAAAATGGACAGACAGGACACAAACAAAGGACTACCAATCCTTGCCAAGACAAATGTGGTTGTGGCTTTAGCAACAGGCATCCTCTGAGGCCAGGACAATAAGGTACCTTTTGGTAGATTAGATAGTTATAGTTACAGTTTAACTTGTTAAGAATTTCAGAAAAGAAACTCATTAAAGAGGTGTAAAGTGTATACATTTGAAAGACATTATAAGGTAATTTTCTGTTGATAGTACAAGTTAGGATAGAAAGTGAATCAGGTTCATTTTGGACTTACCAAAATAGGGTAGATAATGGATAGTACAAGATAATGGACTATTTCCTCTGAGTTTGTCAAATGCAAACTGCTGAAGTGGCCTTTGCAATCTGGAAAAGATACAGTGCCCCTTTCTTCAAAGTCAGCTGAACAGGCAGTGGACCAATGGCTTCTGGTGTACCATGGAACAGGCTGATGGAGTCTAATCTCTCAATGATAGACTGGCATTTAACAAAAGAGATGAAGCCACCAACAGGCCAAGAAGAATGAACAGCCAAATTCCAAAAACACCAACAATTTTAAGAATTTAAAATCCTGAATCATGACATGACATTTGTGGAATTCAGGTTTATCTGGTAAGGTACATGGACTGCTCTCACTGAATGTGAGATCAAACTGTAGGCCTAGTGTACATCCTACTTCACAAATGAGTCTGTCAGACACACTAAGCCTATAGGCTGAAGATGATACCCCGATGTTGCAGAGAAACCTCGGGTGACTATCCAGGCAGCTGGCTGTTTCTCTCAACTCATATTTTTGGAAGCTGCTTATTTGTACTTCCTGTTTTACTAGGTAATATTATTTCCTTCTTGAGTCTCTGAGGGAGTTGAAGGTTAGATAGTTATAGTTGCAGTTTAACTTGTTAAGAATTTCAGAAAAGAAACTCATTGAAGAGGTGTAAAGTGTATACATTTGAAAGACATTATAAGATAGTTTTCTGTTGATAGTACTAGTTAGGATAGAAAGTGAATCAGGTACATTTTAGACTTACCAAAATAGGATAGATAATGGAAATATTTCCTCTGAATTTGTCAAATGCAAATGGACTAAACATTGTTGATGTATTTATTGCTTATATATATATATATAATTATATATATAATATATATATATATATATATAATATAGTTTTTCTTATATTAGTTATAACTTTTTTATTATTCTTTATTTTTATTAGAAAAAAAGGGGAAATTTGGTGATATTTCAAAGCTGATTTGTGGGTGATGTTTGTCATCTTGGTGGTATTATTATTGTCCACATAGAATCATTGTTATGGGGCCCCATCTTCTTTCTGGAGACTTCAAATTTGATGCTAGGCCTGGTCATGATTCCCTGCAGAAAACTGATAGAGACTCAAACACGAAAAAGATGTATAAGCAGCTAATGGAAGCCTTTTTTCTAGAGTTAGTTAGTACTCTACATGACCATTAACATCATAACAAAAGTTTAAAAAATATATACATTAATCTTATAAATTTTGACATAAAATTCATACCTTACAAAAAGTTTAAAGAATCAAAATAGAATCAAAGAATTGAGATTAGTAGCAAAAGAATAGTCCCTTAATTTTTTCATTTTCTTCTGTCCCATATCAGAAGATGGCTCTTTCTTTTAGCATGACACATTTTTCTTTTAGCAACATGCTTGGGTTTAAAGAAGGAGAGAGCCATTCTCCAACTCCAAAGCCAGCTTTAATTTTTAATTGAATTGGGACTACCAAAAGACCATTTGTATTAAGTGTTTTTAGAAAAGAGCAGAAATAGGGTTGGGGATTTAGCTCAGTGGTAGAGCACTTGCCTGGCAAGTGCACTACTCCTATTGGTTGGCAGAAACAGAGTCACCATGTATTGCATCCATGAAAGAGGGGCAGGCATTGTCTGTTGTCTCCCTTTTCTGTGCAGAGAATGTCCAAAAGGAGGTCGATCAAGTGATCAGCTCACACTGTCTATCAACCCTAGATGTCCACACCAAAATGCCTTACACTGAGGCTGTCATCAATGAGATTCAGAGATTTTCAGATCTCTCCCCGATTGATCTGCCACACAGGGTCACCAAAGACACTTTATTCCGAGGGTACCTGCACCCCATGGTGAGTCCAGCTGCAATTCCACATTTCTACACCGTGATCATCCTCCACTCTCCTCATTACCATCCTCAGCCTGTTTGTGGTTTCCTAGCATTCTGTGTTTCTTAGGGACTGACTCTTTGCAGATGGGAGACACAAATATCTTTGTGTTTCATTATGTCTCTTAGAACACTGAAGTGTACCCCATCCTGAGTTTAGCTGTCCATGATCCACGGTACTTTAACCAACCAGACACCTTCAATCCTGACCACTTCCTGGATGCCAATGGGGCTCTGAAGAAAAATGAAGCTTTTATGCCCTTCTCTATAGGTGAGACCTACTTCTGCTTTGTTTCCCAGACACTAGAGGGCAGGCTCATCCTTCTGGACACAGCAGGACTAGGTCCATATTTACTGAGACTATTTTAGCTGCTTTGCCTGAACCATCCATTTCACCCTGGATCAAGTCCCCACAAGGGGTCTCTTGAACTAAATGAGCCTTAAACAGGAGGATTATCCACACTGCTGTGAACTGGGCAGGGTTTTTTTTTTTTAAATAAATAATTTTTTCTTTATTATTATGTGTTTTAAATTTTATACATCAGCCATGGGTTCCCCTGTCCTCCCCCCTCCCGCCCCAAGCCCCACCTTTCCCCCAATCCCTCCACTCCATTCCCATGTCCTCCAGAATCAAGGCACCCCTGGGGATTCATTTAAACTGGGTAGATTGAGTACAGGCAGGTCCTGTCACCTCCTTCCAGACTGAGCAAAGTGTCCCTGTGTAAGCCCAAGGTTTCAAACAGCCAGCTCATGCACTAAGGACAGATCCTGGTCCCACAGACTGGGTGCCTCCCAAACAGATCAAGCTATTCAATTGTCTCAATTATCTAGAGGGCCTGATCCAGCTGGGGACTAAACAGCCTTTGGTTCATAATTCATGTGCTTCCATTCGTTTGGCTATTTGTCCCTGTGCTTTTTGCAATCTTAGATTCAACAATTCACGCTCTTGCAGACCCTCCTCTTTCTCGACAGTTGGACACCAGGAGCTCCACCTGGGGCCTGGCTGAGGATCTCTGCATCCACTTCCATCAGTTATTGGATGAGAGTTCCAAGACGACTGTTAGGGTGTTTGGCCATCTGATCACCAGACTAGGTCAGATCAGGCTTTCTCTCCACCATTGCCAGCAGACTACAGAGGATGTATCATTATGGATTTCTGGGGACCTCTCGAGCACTCTGCCTATTCCTGGTCTCATGTGGTCTTCATTTATCATGGTCTGTTATTCCTCATTCTCCCTTTCTGTTCTTGATCCAGCTGGGATCTCCTGATCCCCTAAGCTTTCTTTCCCTCAAATCTTGCCCTTCATTACTCCCACTGCTGTCATGTAGATCTCATCTACATGTAGAACTCCCAGGTTGTTCATGTAGATCTCATCCATTTCTCTGTCATTGGGTGATCCTTGGGTCTTTCCTAGGGTCCCGTTTTCTAGGTAGCCTCCCTGGAGTTTTGTAGCAGTCTAGTCATCTTTGTTTTACATCTAGTATCCTCCTATGAGTGAGTACATGCCATGTTTGTCCTTCTGAGTCTAGGTTACCTCACTCAGGATGATTTTTTCTAGATCTATCCATTTGCCTGCAAACCTCATGATGTCATTGTTTTTCTCTGCTGAGTAGTACTCCATTGTGTATATGTACCGTATTTTCTTTATCCATTCTTCAGTTGAAGGGCATCTAGGTTGTTTCCAGGTTCTGGCTATTACAAACAATGCTGATATGAACATAGCTGAGCAAATGCCCTTGTGGTATGATTGAGCATACCTTGGGTATATGCCCAAGAGTGCTATAGCTGGGTCTTGGGGGAGATGGATTCCCAATTTTCTAAGGAAGCGCCATATTGATTTCCAAAGTGGCTGTACAAGCTTGCATTCCCACCAGCAGTGGAGGAAACTTCCCCTTGCTCCACATCCTTTCCAGTATAAGCTGTCTTCTGTGCTTTTGATCTTAGCCATTCTGACAGGTGTAAGGTGGTATCTCAGAGTCATTTTGATTTGCATTTTCCGGATAATTAGGGATGTTGAGCAATTCCTTAAATGTCTTTCAGCCATTTGAACTTCCTCTGTGGAGAATTCTCTATTTAGTTCTATAGGCCATTTCTTAATTGCACTGTTGGGCATTTTGAGGTCTAATTTCTTAAGTTCTTTATATATTCTGGATATCATCCGTCTGTCAGATGTGAGGTTGGTGAAGACCTTTTCCCATTCTGTAGGCTGTCGCTTTGTCTTGTTGACTGTGTCCTTTGCTCTACAAAAGCTTCTCAGTTTCAACAGGTCCCATTGATTGATTGTTTCTCTCAGTGTCTGTGCTACTGGTGTCATATTTAGAAAGTGATCTCTTTCTACTTTTTCTATTATCAGGTTCAGAGTAGCTGGATTAATGTTGAGGTCTTTGATCCACTTAGACTTAAGTTTTGTGCACGGTGACAGATATGGATCTATTTGCAGCCTTCTACACATTGACATCCAGTTATGCCAGCACCATTTGTTGAAGATGCTTTCTTTTTTCCATTGTACATTTTTGGCTTCTTTGTCTGGAATTATATGTTCATAGGTGTGCGGGTTAATGTCAGGGTCTTCAACTCGTTTCCATTGGTCCACAAGTCAGTTTTTATGCCAGTACCAAACTGTTTATTAGAGTAGCTCTATAGCAGAGCTTGAGGTCAGGGATTGTGATGCCTCCAGAGGTTGTTTTATTGTACAGGATTCTTTTGGCTACCCTGGGTTTTTGGTTTTCCATATGAAGTTGAGTATTATTCTTTCCAGATTTGTGAAGAATTGTGTTGGTAATTTGATGGGGATTGCATTGAATCTGTAGATTGCTTTTGGTAAGATCACCATTTTTACTATGTTAATCCTGCCTATCCATGAGCATGGGAGATCTTTCCATTTTCTGACATCTTCTTCAATTTCTTTTTTTAGGGACTTAAAGTTCTTGTCATATAGGTCCTTCACATGCTTAGTTAGAGTAACCCCAAGGTATTTTATAACATTTATGGCTATTGTAAAGGGTGATGTATCTCTGATTTCCTTCTCAGCCTGTTTGTCTACTGTATATAGAAGGGCTACTGATTTTTTGAGTTGATCTTGTATCCTACAATGTTGCTGAAGGTTTTTATTAGCTGTATCAGTTCCTTGGTTGAATTTTTGGGGTCACTCATGTATACTAACATGTCATCTGCAAATAGGGAGAGCTTGACTTCTTCCTTTGCAATTTGTATCTCCTTAATCTCTTTATGTTGTCTTATAGCTCTGGCTAGGACTTCAAGTACTATATTGAATAAGTTGGGGGAGAAGGGACAGCCTTGCCTTGTTCCTGATTTTAGTGGTATTGCTTTGAGTTTCTCTCCATTTAATTTGATGTTGGCTGTTGGCTTGCTGTAGATTGCCTTTATTATGTTTAGGTATGTTCCCTGTATTCCTGATCGCTCCAAGACCTTTATCATGAAGGGGTGTTGGATTTTGTCAAATGCCTTTTCTATATCTAGTAAGATGATCATGTGTTTTTTTTTTCCCTTGAGTTTGTTTATATGGTGTATTACATTGACGGACTTTCATATGTTGAACCACCCTTGCATCCCTGGGATGAAGCCTACTTGATCATGGTGGATAATTGTTTTGATGTGTTCTTGGAGTCTGTTTGCCAGAATTTTATTGAGTATTTTTGCATCAGTGTTCATGAGGGAGATTGGTCTGTAAATTCTATCGT
>NW_023413637.1:0-4122 GCF_903995425.1 Onychomys torridus | reverse complement strand
AAGTACAATAACTATATATACCATATATACAAACAATAAATACCTAAACAATGTCTAGTCCATTTGTAATTGACAAATTCAGAGAAAATAATTCCATTATCTATCCTATTTTGGTAAGTCCAGAATGTACCTGTTCACTTTTTATCCTAACTTATATAGCTAACGGAACTGTCTTATAACGTCTTTCAAATTTATACACTTACAGCTCTTAGTGAGTTTTTCTGAAATCCTTAACAAAGATAATTATAACTATAACTAACTGATCTTCAACTCCCTCAGAGACCCAAGAAGGAAATAATACTACCTAATAAAAAATAAAAACAAGAAGTGCATGCAAGCAGCTTCAAAAAAAAATGTGAGTTTACAGAAACAGCCAGCTGCCTGGACAGTCACCTGAGGTTTCGCCACAGTGTTGGGGCATCATCTTCAGCCTACAGGCTTAGCGTATCTGACAGACTCTTTTGTGAACTAAGATGTATACAAGGTCAACAGTTTGACCTCACATTTGGTGAGAGCAGTCCATGTACCAGAAACACCTGAATTCCATTAGTGTCATGTCATGGTTCAGGATTTTAAATTCTGGAAATTATTGATGTCTTTTCAATTCAGCTGTCCATTTTTCTTGGCTGTGTATATGTGGCTTCATCTTGGCATCCTGTTCTTCTCCACATCTCTCTATTAAACCGCCATTCTACTATTGAGAGAGGTGAGCTTTAGTTATTCCTCAAGGAATAACTGTTTCATCTGCTGTTCCATTGCAATATAAGAAGCCATTGGCCCACTCCCTGTTCAGCTGCCTTCGAAGAAAAGGACTGGTACCTTTTACAGATTGTCAAAGGTCACTCACCTTCAGGGATGGTGCCATATTGTCCTGGCCTTCAGAAGATGCCCTTTTGTTAAAGCCACAACCACACTTGTTTTTGGCAAGAATTGGTAGTCCTTGGTTTCATGGTCCTGTCTGTTCCTGTTTGTCAGCAGTTGGATTTCAAGGATACTTGTTGCCAGTGGCTGACTTTTGCAACAATGAAAGTTAGTTCATATGCAGTTCTTCAATGCCCATATTTTTCCTCTGAAGTAGATTGGTACTGCCAGGAGCCGTCATGCTCGCTCTAGTCATAGCAAAAAAAGAAAATTCTAGTTATTAAAACATTTTAAAATGCCATATTCTGTAGAATCTCTGAAGCGGTTTGAAGATGAACCTGTCTCAATCTAAATAATATTCTGTTTGATCTTGACACCACCTAATATGACCTAACAATTCAATTGTAATGTCTAAACCACTAATTTTCATTTCTATTATATCCTAAATAGTTGGGTAATACTAACATTCAAAGGATAAGCAAATTACATTTACATTGTTAAAATGACTGGTATACAATTACAATATCTCGAACAAGATTAGAAATACGTTATATGGTCATAAGGTTCCTACCACAATCTCAAATCTCTTATAAATAATCAATTTTGTATACCAATATAAAAACATCCAATTGCATGTAAAAATATGTTACAAACTAGTAAATTGTCTTTTTTTTTTTTTTTAACAGCACCTTTTGCCTAGCCCTTTACCTAACCCTTAACAACAACTTGTAACCAACCCTCCTAAACAATGAAAACTATCCCAGACCCAATACCCATAAAAAGACCAAAAAACCACCCACCCCACACCACCCCTTTGGGAATGTGGGCGTCGAATTCTTAAAATTGCTTCCTGCTGGGTATGGGCGAAGTTATCTTTATTCTGAAAAGAAAAATTTTGGGTTAATTGACAAATTCTAGGAAAGATAACTATATTCTTTGTTATCCATAATGCCAAAGTTCAGGGTTTATCTCAAGTCCTTGTTCAAGCAGTCCTTTGAAACTGGATCATCTCAGCTAGCCATCTCAGAATTGCTCTAAGCACTTTGTAGTCCAAAGCTGATCTGTAGATGATGTTTGTCAGCTTAGTGATATTATTTTCCACGTGGAATTGTCGTTGTGGGGCCCCATCTTCTTCCTGGAGATTTCATTTGATGTTAGGCCTGGCCGTGATTTCCTGCAGAAAACTGAAAAGAGACTCGAACACAAAGACATGTATAGGCAGCTAATCGAAGCCTTTTCTCTAAATTAATTAGTACTCATATGACCATTATTATCTCAACAAAGTTTAAAATATATATATATATATATATTATATATATATATATCTTGTGAATTCTGATATAAAATTCATACTTTAAGAAAAGTTTAAAGAATCAGAATAGAGTCAAAGAATTGAGATTAGTAATAGAATAGTCCCCTTAATTAATTTGGTTTTTCTCCTGTCCCATGTCAGAAGATGGCTCTTTCTTCTGGTATGATACAGGGAGTTTTCATTTTCTTTTTAACAACATGCTTGAGTTTAAAGGAGGAGAGAGCCATTCTCCAACTCCAAATCAGCTTGGAGCTTTAATTGAACTGGGACTACAAGAAGACTAAGAGTATTAATTTTTTTTAGAGAAGAGCAGAAACAAACATTTAGAAAGATTTATGAAATTTTTGTAGATGATATACCAATAGGCCATTTTACTCTTTTTCCTGGGACAGATGATTTGTCCTTTTTTTCCAGTTGTCTCATTTGTCCAGTGTTCTTCAGATTCCTTAGCCTTCATTCTCCTAAAAGACAAATCAAAAACCCTTCCCCAAGACTAATTTTGGGGAGGTCCCCTTTTGGCAAGTTACATCTGATTAAATGAAAAGGCATGTATTAATGGTATAAGTGAGTTTAAACTGGATGGTCATGTTGGTTGATTGAACTATCACCTCTTCTAATTAAGAGGTCTCTCTTGTTCAAATCGAACCTTTATCAGTTTTGATGGTACCCACAGCTTATCTTCTCCTGCAGAAACCAAAGCAAAACCTCGTCCCCAACGTAACACATGCCCTGGTTTCCATTCTGAGGTCAGCACATCCTTGAAGTATATAGGCTGATTTAATTCTGTTGTTTTTTCTATAACCATGTCTCTCTGCAGCTGTTGTTCCTTTCTCATTAGCATTGAGAAAATTCAAAGTTAGTAGAGCATTGTGCAGTCTATTTCTGGGGGTTTTTTGTTACCCTTTTTGTTTATTTATCATGTCCTTTAGAGTTCTGTTGGATCTTTCTATAATGCTTGGCCTGTAGGATTATGTGGTATACCTGTAATATGCTTTATATTATAATAAGCAAAAACTGTTTTCATTTTAATAGAGACATATGCTGGAGCATTGTCCAGTTTTAATTTGTGGCAGGTATACCCATGATGGCCATAACTTCTAGCAAATGAGTGATTACAGAATCACTTTTTCAGACTCAAAGCAGTTGCCCATTGAAATCCTGAATAAGTATCAATAGTATGGTGTACATTTTCAATTTTCCAAATTCTGCAAAGTGAAAACACATCCATCTGCCAGATTTCATTCCTCTGAGAGTACCCTTTGGGTTACATCCTGCTGGTAATGGTGTCTGATTGTAGAAGGAACAAGTAGGACATTTCTTTACAATTTCCTTGGCTTGTTGCCAGGTTATGGAAAAATCCTTTTTTAAACCTTTACTATTGACATGATGTTTCTTATGAATTCTGAGGCCTCCAGCACATTTCCTATCAATAATTTATCAATCTCATCATTACCTTGTGCTAGAGGGCCTGGCAGACCAGTATGGGATCGGATGTGAGTTATATATAAAGGATGACTCCTTTCCCTGATTGTATCTTGTAATTGAATAAATAGTGAAGTTAATTCTGAAGCATCAGGGATAAATTCTGCAGTCTCAATATGTAATACCACTCTTTCAGCATACTGAGAGTCAGTAACTATATTGAGAGGTTCTGAAAAATCCATTAATACCAAGAGAATGGCATACAATTCTGATTTTTGAACTGAATTATAAGGACTTTGAACCACTTTACTTAAATTTTCTGATTTGTAACCTGCCTTTCCTTGCTTGTTGGCATCTGTATAAAATGTCCGAACTCCAGATATGGGTTTTTCACGTACAATTCGAGGCAAGATCCAATCAGCTCTCTTTATAAGATCAATTCTATTGTTTTAGGATATTTGCTGTTAATTTCTCCCAAAAAATTACTGCAAGCTCTTTGCCAAGGTTCACTTTCTGCCCATAATTTT
>NW_023413636.1:0-41857 GCF_903995425.1 Onychomys torridus | reverse complement strand
AAAAAATCTAATAACAGGAAAATAAAGCCAAGCCAAGAAGGAAATAACTGTTTTACAGTGAAAAAATCTGAGAGGAATTTTGTTATCTGAAGAGTGTTTTGACATAAGATATGGAGTGAGGTTAACCCAGACTCAGGAAAGACAAAAAATGGTATTACTCACTCATAGTAGTGATACTAGATTGGAAACAAGATGACTAGACTGCTACACAAAATCCAGGGAGTGCTACTTATAAACGGGACCCTAGGAAAGACAAGATCCCCAATGACAGAGAAATGATGAGATTACATGAACAAACCTGGAGTGACAGGGGAGTAATGAGGGAAAGTCAGGGATAGAGAGCTTAGAGGAGCAGGGATCCCAGCTGGATCAAGGAACAAAAAGGTAGAAACAAGCAATAACATACCATGATAAATGAAGGAACCACATGGAACAGAAGAAGCAAAGTGCTAGAGAGTCCTAGAAATCCACAATGATACAACACTGTAGACTAACTAGCATGGTTGGAAAGAAAGCCTGATCTGACATAGTCTGGTGATCAGATGGCCAAACACCCTAACGTTGAGCTGGATCTCTCATCCAATAACTGTGTGAGGTGGATGCAGAGATCTTGGCAAAGCTCCCAGGTGGAGCTCCAGGAGTCCATCGTGAGAAAGAGAGGGACGTAAGGAGTGTGAATTGTTGAGACCAAGATTGGAAAAACACAGGGACAAATAAGCCAAACTATGGAAACACATGAATTATGAACCAAAAGCTGTGGAGCCTCCAACTGGATCAGGCTCTGGAAAGTGAGACCATTGAATAGCTTGAACGTTTTTGGGAGGCACCCAGGTTGGGACCCTGACCTGTTCCTTAGTACATAGCTGGCAGCTTTTGAACCTTGGACTTAACAGGGACTACCTTTGCTTCAGCCTGTGAACTGTTAGGAGACTTGGACCTGCCTGTACTCGAATTTCAACCAGTTGTGAAATGAATCCCCACAGGGAGTCCTTGGCCCTGGAGGAGATGGGAATGCAGGGAGGGGCTGCGGGAAGTGGGGGCTACCAGGGTGGGAGAAAGGGAGGCGACAGGGAAACCATGGCTGATGTGTAAAATTAAAAACACAAATGTAATAAATTTTAAAAAAAGAAAAATAACCAAAAAAAAAAGACATGGAGTGCAGAATCTGGTGTTTGCTTTTGTTCTTATTGTTCTGTCCAGCCATTTTCTTACTATGTTATCTTTCCCACCTTTTTGTAATGGTGATGTATATGCATTGCCATTCATAAGTTGGAAGGATGTGATCTGATTTTTCATTTTGATTTTACAGGGCATTATAGTTAAGAGATTGCCTGAATCTCAGAAAAGTCTTTGGACTTTTAAACAAGATTGTGACTTTAGTAGACTATGGGGACTTGTGAAGTTGGGCTAAATTCATTTTGTATTGGGATATGGCTACAACCTATGGGGGTCAGGAAGTGGAATGTAATGTTTGAATTAAATGACCCACATAGGCCCATAAGGAATGTCCCTATTTGGAGGTGTGGCTTTGTTGGAGGAAGTGTGTGACAAGGGAGTGGACTTTGAGATCTGCAATCACTTCCTTCTGCCTGCTGATCCAGATCTAGATTTTTCAGCTCCTTCTCCAGCAGTATGTCTGCCTGTGTGCCAACATGCTTCCCACCATGAAGTTAATGGACTACATTTCTGAGAGTGTAAGCTAGGCCTAATTAAATATTCTCTTTCATAAGAGTTGCCATAATCACGGTGTCTCAGCACATCAAATAAAACTTTAAGACACAAGATAAAAGTGCTATTTTTTTCACAAAACTCATAAATTGATCTAATATATGTACATGTTAATTGAGAATATGTTTTTTAATTTATTTTATTTATATTTTTAATTTTTATTCATTTTACATACCAACCACAGATCCCCCTCTCATTCCTCCTCCTGCTCCCCCAGACCTACCACACATCCTCTCCTCTAAAAGGTTAAGTCCTCTCATGGGGAGAGAGCTAAGCCTGGTACATTCAGTGGATGCTGGAACAAGGAGCTCCCCCTACATAAAGAGTGAGCAAGGTGCCTGACCATAGGTAATGAGATCCACAAGGCCAACTCATGCACCAGGGATAGATCCTGATCACACTGCCAGGGGCCCCTCAAACAGACCCAGCTACACAACTGTCTCACATATGCAGAGGGTCTATTGCAGTTCAATTATGCATTATTCTCTGATCTCATATTTTCTGCCTTCCCAGTCCCAGGATCCTGCCCTATCATCTCAGCCCTTTAGAGAACAAGGATCAACATTGATATATCATCATTCACAGCCCATTATTGGTCACAATTCTTCTATAGAACATTGGTTTGGGATAATTGCTGTGATACTTAGTAATCTCAAGGGTGTGATATTAGTGAAAAGGCTTTATCTTTGAACCTTAATTTTTCATGTTCCTCTATAAGACATTGTCTCCATAATATGAATATGAATGTACTGTGATTAGTATAGATGCAATCATATGGAAATGTGTTGGGACAGGCATGAAACCCCTAGACCAATTCTATGTTAAAGGTTATAATTGCCAGCCAATGTTTACTTATGAGTCCGGATTACCTGATTATGGTCAGTGGGAATGAAAATCAGACCAGGTAAAGGAGTCTCAGCAAGCCTGAAGCCAAGACAATTTTAGTGTGTTTATTTTTTAAATCAGACTTTTTATACCCTTATCAAAAACAGAATATAATGGCAGTTGCCTCAAAGAAAAATTGCACCTGCCTGGATAGAATGTCTTTGATAAGCTATAAAGGGTAAGCAAGATTAATGTCTAAGAATTATTTTTGTGAAAAGTTTATATATTCCATTGATTTCTAGGGAATGACCTGAATGTTACATGGCTTGAGGGAGTGCCAGGATTTCTCAAGAAGTGAAAACCGTACAGTATCCTAATAGCCATGAACCATAACCCATAAAACTTAGAAGGCTTACCTCTCACAAAAAGCTATACCACATGTCCATGGTTCCCTGCAAGAGATTATGCAAGTCTACATTGAATTCAAATTGTTGTTTGAAATAACAGTGATTTAAGAAAGTACCCTCCTGACTCCTCCAAATGGAAAATAAGGATTAACAAGAAGACAGGGGAATCTTCCACATCTGACCTCTGCAAAGAATAAGATGCTCTAGTGTACTTGTAAGGCATCTACTGAGTGGATATAAGACCGCAATTCAAGGATTCATCTGATATCTACTGCCAAGGCATTTTGAAGTGCTCAGGCTCCTCATGTTGCATGCAGGACAAATCTCCACAGAGGTATTTGAGTGTCTAAATAACTCATCATGGAATCCCAGAGACAGAGAGAGATATGCTGCTGCAAATTTTATTTCAAATCACAAATTGTTATTTTCCTCCTGCCAAAAAAAGCACATAATTCATTTCCCTCAGATACCAAGACATTAAGAGGAAACTTGGCATAGTCACCCAAAATAGTGCTGCATGAATTAGAGTTTCACAAAAATATGTGTGAACTATTGTGTGGTGTTTAAAGAAAGAAATCATAATTTTCATTTTCTTATGTTCTTTTAAGATCCAATGTAATCTCATTGAGTTCTAAAAGAATTATCTCCTTTTCAGTCTTTAATTTGGAAGAATGTGGTTACCAGTTACATTATGAAATGTTATGCACACATAGAAGCCAGATGGGATCCCAGTGCTAAACCAGTGCTAGACATGGATACAAGCTACCATCCCTTACCTAAAAGAGATCTCAAAGAGATAACCAAACAAGAAAAATAATTTGTAAATGGATTCTCAATGACTCTATAAACCACTCTGACAGGTACTTTGCACATAAATTATGGTTTCCAGTTTTGCTTTTTTATGAAAATTCTGTGTGTGAGCAAATGTATTTGTGTCTGTTTATATATGTTTCTTATGCTTTTTATTGGGCTCATTTCTTTATTTTGTCCAATTCATGTTTGATTGTCTTTATTATATTTTATTTCATTATTATTTTTAGGTGCTCATTGGTTTTTAATGACAGAGAGCATGGAAGGGGGTGGAATTCTGCAAGGAAAGAAAAATGACCTGACAAAGCATTGTGAGATAAATCACCTTCCCAAATACCATTGTGTTTGTATTGTGTTGTCCATCTACTGCTGAGCATGAGGCCTGACCATAAGAATGATTTATACAGCCAGTGAAAATCCATGTGAGAACACTGTTTTTTCTGTGAGAGTGGTTATTTGTTGGAGATAGCTTCTAGGTTAAAGATGGAACTCCTGTCTACTTTTCCTTTCGGCAGATGAGGGAGGACATGGGAGGAGATGGGGTGGGGAAACTGTAATCAGAAAGTGGAATGTTAAAACAATATATTTTAGTTTTAAAAATAGAAAAAACAGGGAAATTATATTTGTCAAGGAAAATGGTAGTTAATAAGTTCTATAAACTCTCCAATCATACATGTGACATTAGGTTTATTGTGCGAGGGCTTTTTCCCACTGAATTGAATAAGCCTGAAGTCTAATTACACAGCTGATGCTCTAATATAAAAGTGTCGCTACTGCACTTTGGGCGTATCTTGCAGGGCAACTTCTTGTTGTACTTCATAGGCTTCATGGTTCAATGAGTCTATTGATTGCTTTTCTCCTCTGGCAGTTTGTACAGCACCATCTAGTGCTAGGAGAGCTCATCCTTGGGGCAGGAGGCTTCCAGGTCTGTAATGAAAAATTTTTGTCTGAGTTTATCAAATGTTACTGGACTGGACATTGTTATATATATATATATTGGAGTTTTTCACCTGAATCTGTCAAATGTTAATGGACCAGACATCATTAATGTAATCTTGACTGTGTATATTATATATACTTATTGGATGATTTTTCTTGTATTAGTTATAATCTTTTTATAATTTTAGACAAAAATAGGGGAGATGTGGTGGGTATTGTGTTCCCTGAAATATTGTGTGTTCCCCGAAATAAACATATCTGGGGTCAGAGAACAGACAGCCACTAGAACAGAGCCAGAAATGGTGGCTAGAAAATGGGAAGAGTAAACCATAACAGAAGTTGGGTGGTGGTGGTTCACACCTTTAATCCCAGCACTTGGAAGGCAGAGCTAGCTGGATGTCTGAGTTCAAGGCCACTTTAGAAACAGCTAAGCATTGTGACCCACCCACGCCTTTAATCCCAGGGAGTGGGGGCAGAAAGAAAAAGGTATATAAGGCGTGAGGACCAGGAACTAAGGAGGAAAAAGCATGTAGTTAGTTAAGCTTTGGAGCAACACAGTTCAGCTGAGATTCATGTGGAGGAGGACTCAGAAGCTTCCAGCCTGAGTAAACAGGATCACCTGAGGAACTAGCAAGGTGAGATAGCTGTGGATTGTTCTGTGTCTCTGATCTTCCAGCAATCACCCCAATAACTGGCCTCAGGTTTTTGTTCTTATTAATAAGAACGCTTAAAGATTCATACTACATGCCAGATTGATTACTCCAAGTCCTTTGTCCACAGGGTGTGGTGTCTTCAAAAATTAAAATTTACCATCAAGTTCTGGAAGACAATGAATGAAAACGTTAATTTCTGCTTACCTGTCTTGCATGTTTACTCCATGTTATTTACTGAAATCTAAAGATCTGGAGATGGAATCTCTAAATCCACAATTAGAAAGAACATGTGTTTGTATTTATGCATGTTGTTTACCTCATTAAGTATAATCATTTTTAATTCAGTCTTTCTTGAGGGTTCGATCACTATGAAGAACCACCATGACCAAACAGCAAGTTGGGGAGAAAATAATTTATTTGGCTTATACTCTCAAATTGGTCTTCATTATTTACGGAAGACAGGACAGGAACTCAAACAGGGAAGGATCCTGGAGGCAGGAGCTGATGTAGAAGGCATAAAGACGTGTTGTTTACTGGCTTGCTCCCCCTAATTTGTTCAGTCTGCCTTCTGATAGAACCCAAGACTGCAAGTCCAGGGATGGCACCACCCACCATGGTCTGGGCCCTCCCCCAGTGGTCACTAGATGAGAAAATGCTTTACAGCTGGATCTCAGGGAGGCATTTCCTCAACAAAGACTCCTTCTTCTCTGACAACTTTTGCTTGTGTCAAGTTGACACACAAAACCAGCTAGTACACTATACTTTTATTGTTTTATGTTTATTCACACATTAACAGAATTCAATTGTTTATATGTACCACATTTTCATCGTCCATTCTTCAAAGTATATGTAGCTTGTTTCATTTCTTAGGTTTTGTGCCTAGATGGGCAATGAACATGACTGAGTAACTTTCTTTGTAGTACAATATTTTGTCGTTTGTGTATATGTCAAGAAGTGAACTGGGGTTATATGATGATCAATTTTCAACTTTTTGAGAATTATGCATACTAATTTCATAAATTTGTTTCTTGTTCTTATGTATAAAAAATAGGAGTATGCCAGTACTCAAAGTATGGCTAAATAATTTATGTTCTTAAATACAATAACTGTTAATGAAACTTCCACAAGGTAAACATTTAATTCTGGCTACTATGCTCTTCAGATTTCTACTTGCCAGATTTTATCAGCAGTACATGCAGATATGACTTCACTGTGCTCATGGAAACAACCCAGCCTTTACCCTGTGGTTCTGGCAGAAAACCCCAGCCCTAGAACCCCAGGTTCTCCATTCAGTGATCAGCCCCAACTGTGGATATCAAAGAGGCCCAGTAGACAAAAGCTTCTTTGATGAGGGAGTGGGAGCTTTTATATGAGGGTATAAGGATAAGTTTTAAAACACAGTTAAAAAAAATATATTTCTGCCTTTCAGGCTGGACACTGTTGTAAATCAAAGGGTTTGTAGTTGGGTAGCTGTTTACATTTCTCCTTTGGTAGCATGCAGAGTATCTTTTGTCAGAGCAATGAAACAACATCTGATTGTAATTCTGACTGACTGACTGACTAAGATTGAACCCGTTCCCATTCTGGAATGCCAGACAATCTGACAGTACTTGGATGCAAGAATCTTGAGGAGCACGAGGCTTATCAGGTAAGAAATAGCAATGTCTACTCAGCACTTAAAATATGGGAAAGAGCAAAGACAACATGATGTGGAGGAGAGGTATGTCACAGGAAGAGTGTAGGCTGTAGTGAAATGGGGGCTGGACTCCCTAGTGGTGCAGGGAGGAGAAGTCTCTAGAGGGCATGTGGTACTTTTCTGTAAGAGCAGACCTAGCTCCTGGGGAGAGAAAGACAACTCCATGAGGATCTGGAGAGCAGAAGAATGTGTCATGGAAAGAAATAAGCCTACCTGGTGTCTTAGGGAAGTCACAGAAGAGGTGGGAGTGCCTTTGGAATGGGCAGAAGGAGGCATGCACTGTGGGTGGTGTAGGTCAGGCCTGGAGGATGTAAGTGGTAAACACAGGTCTTCCATGTGTTTTTAATATTGACCAAACTCAGATATTGAATAAACTATTGAATAAACTCAGATACTATTTATATTCATATAACAGTTATTTTAATTTTTGAGCATCAGTTATGGAGCTTTATCCATGCTATACTGTACCACTGAACTGGAATAGCTTCATCCACATATTGCAAATCAGTTTTAGGTATGAATTCATTATAGACAAATCCTTACACAACATTGCTTAAATTATCACAATTTAGTTTTTCTTTTCTTAATTTCCTATGAATGTATTTTATACATTTGGCTAAGATATCAGAGGAGTTTACATGTACAAAGTACAATAAAGTAAGGTTGCAAAGTTATATTTTTATTGTTAATAACTATGAATTCATACTAAGAAGTATCATTTCTTCTTTCCTTCCTTCTTTTTTTCTTTCTTCCTTTCTATCTTCTCCTCTCTTCTCTTTTTTGAGCCACAGTTCATGTAGCCCAATCAGAACTCGATCCTATTATTCTCTTGCTCCTATCTCTTGCCTATAATGCAGTGCTGGGGATGAACACATGAACACTTTAGCTGATGAACTCTATCAGCTGAGCTATGTCCTGTTAGTGACCGAGATAGGACAATAAGTGATGCTTTGATGCTATAAATGTGACTTTGGCCCTTATTTCATCCCCTCTAAGTCTCCTACCCTTGAAGTCATGATATAGCAGGAAGACATGCAAAAAATGTTCCCCCCTGCTCATGAAAATCAGCCCTGATGCTACAGCTCTGACAGAAGCTCCCAGATCTGGACTTACAGGTCCTCTCATTCTGTGATCATTATATCTAACATGGAGTCGAGACTGAGCTGGGTTTTCCTCATTGCCCTTTTCAAAGGTAATTAATAGATAAGGAAAGATACTCAGTGTGTGAGTGGACATGAGTGAGAGGGACAGTGGAAATTTTACTGACATGATTTTCTGTTTGCAGGTGTCCAGTGTGAGGTACAGCTGGTGGGGACTAGGGGAAGACATGTTGCAGCCAGGAAGTTCCCTAAAACTCTCCTGTGCAGCCTCTAGATTCACCTTCAGTGAGTACTGCATGAACTGGGTCTGCCAAGCTCCAGGGAAGGGGCTGGGGTGGGTTGCTCTAATTATGATCAAAGGTAGTAATAATGTAGTATACTATGCGCAGTCTGTGAAAGGCAGATTCACCATCTCAAGAGATGATTCCAAAAGCAGCCTCTACCTGCAAATGAACAGCTTAAGAGTCGAAGACACAGCCATTTATTACTGTAGTAGATACACAGTGAGCAATCTTGAGTGTAACCCCTGACACAAACCTCCCTTCAGGGTGTGCAGTTTGTTCTTGGGGAACAGACACTTTGTAGAAATGTGTGCAGATATAACTGAGTGCTAATTTCTTGGTTCTCACCTTTCACTCCATCTAATTATTTCTCAGAATGCTCTCTACATTTATGGTCTGTGACATGTGGGAAAACAGGGTTCCATTTTGCCTCAATATAAAATACATGCCTACTGTCTAACATGAACTAAGTGCAAAGAATTACCTCTAAATGCAGAAATGTGTCTGGCGAAGTTTCTAGGATCAAATGCTTAGAAAGATACAGGGTGACAGTGAGGCTTCTCCCTCATGAGATTCAGAGCAATGTCTCAGTGGTATTCTGAATAAGACAGTGTTTGGGATTAGGGTAACCACAGGGAGGTGAAGCCCCAATCAATGATCCATACACCATAACACGTAGCTGTAAGTTTTTCTGTGTCCTGCCAGCTGCACAGTGCCTCAGATGCTTATAACAATAACTCAGAAGCTTAATTAATCATAATTGCTCAGGCATTTCCTCAAGCTTATTACAGACTAGCTTTTACACTTAAATTAACCCATATTTCTTATATAAGTTTAGCCAAGTGCCTCAGTACCTTTTCTCACTTCTGCCTTGTCATCTTGATTCTTCTAGGTCTGGCTGGCTACTCCTGCCTCCTTTCCTCTTCCCAGAATTCTCCTAGGCTGCTCGCCTCCTATACTTCCTGCCTGGCTACTGGCCAATCATCATTTTAATAAACCAGTGTACAAAAGCATTATCCCACAGTGTTTCCCTTTTTCTGTCTAATCAAAAATGAAGATTTTAACTTTAACATAGTAAAATTACATATAATAGAAAAGTTATCAAGTAAGAATTACTGTTAAAATATCTATTTTATTTGTACTTGCAAAATGGAAGAAATTATTTTATTATATATTACCTATTCAACAGCAAGAGCATTGTAAGCAACTTCCAAAATTCTAGACCTGCAGAGACAGCTGGCTGCCTGGGGAGTCACCCAAAGTCTCCAGTCTTTTCGCTTTCCCTGAGAACTGTGCACATCAGGCACAGATCTGACCCATTTATATTTCCAGCTGATTCAATTACTAAATCTGTAACTTTCATCATCATCATATGTCCCATCACATTTTGTTCATCTAGAAAATCTTCAGACCTTTGTTCTAAACTCCACTTTGTTACCTTAAACTCCACTGAGGCCCAGGCTGTGCACTGGGGGGATTTGAGGAAGGTTGTTGGTAAATTTTCAGTCCATATATCCCTGATTCCTTCAACCATCTCATGTCATAAACTCTTGGAATATGAAAAAGTACAGAGTTAAGCTGGGCTTCAGTTTGCTAAATAAAATATTCTGTAGATGAAGGACTCACCATGTTCTGTTCCAACACCACATACCACTTTTTGGAGATGGACAGATGGTTCTCCTGCTGAGAGCAAGCTCTAGCTCTCAGTGCCCAGGTCTCTGTGGACTATATTGTCCTTCTTCAAATTGATTACCTACATGCCACTGAGTTTTGTTTCAGGAAATTCTTGCCCTTGGTGAACCTCTATCTAGAATCCCCCACATTAATTTACATTTATAGCAGAGGACAAAATAATTTCTTGTGACCCCAAAAATTCAACCAAGGAAATGATACAGCTAATAAAAACCTTCATCAACATAGCAGGATACAAGATAAACTCAAAAAAAAAAATCAGTAGCCCTCCTAACTACAGTAGACAAACAGGCTGAGAAGGAAATCAGAGATACATCACCTTTTATAATAGCCACAAATGATATAAAATACCTTGGGGTTACTCTGACTAAGCATGTGAAAGACCTTTATGACAAGAACTTTATGTCCCTGAAAAAAGATATTGAAGAACATGTCAGAAAATGGAAAGGTCTCCAATGCTCATGGATAGGCAGGATTAACATAGTAAAAATGGCGATCTTACCAAAAGCAATCTACAGATTCAACGCAATACCCATGAAATTACCAACACAATTATTCACAGATCTGGAAAGTATAATACTCAACTTCATATGGAAAAACAAAAAACCCAGGATAGCCAAAAGAATCCTGTACAATAAAACAACCTCTGGAGGCAACACAATCCCTGACCTCAAGCTCTACTATAGAGCTACTGTAATATAAACAACTTGGTACTGGCATAAAAACCGACATGTGGAATCGAATTGAAGACCCTGACATTAACCCACTCACCTGTGAACATATAATTTTTGACAAAGAAGCCAAAAATGTACAATGGAAAAAAGAAAGCATCTTCAACAAATGGTGCTGGCATAACTGGATGTCAATGTGTAGAAGTCAACAAATAGATCCATATCTGTCACCGTGCACAAAACTTAAGTCCAAGTGGATCAAAGACCTGAACATAAATCCAGTTACACTGAACCTGATAGAAGAGAAATTAGGAAATACTCTTGAACGCATTGGCACCAGAGATCACTATGTAAATATAACACCAGTAGCACAGACACTGAGAGAAACAATCAGTCAATGGGATCTGTTGAAAATGAGAAGCTTTTGTAGAGCAAAGGACATGGTCTACAAGACAAAGCTACAGCCTACAGAATGGGAAAAGGTCTTCACCAACCCCACATCTGACAGAGGGCTGATATCCAGAATATATAAAGAACTCAAGAATTTAGACATTAAAATGCCCAACAGCCCAATTAAGAATTGGGCTATAGAACTAAACAGAGAATTCTCCACAGAGGAAGTTCAAATGGCTGAAAGACATTTAAGGAATTGCTCAACAACCCTAATTATTTGGGAAATGCAAATCAAAATGACTCTGAGATACCACCTTACACCTGGCAGAGTGGCTAAGATCAAAAACACAGAAGACAGCTTATGCTGGAGAGGATGTGAAGCAAGGGGAACTCTCCTAAACTGCTGGTGGGAATGCAAGCTTGTACAGCCACTTTGGAAATCAATATGGTGCTTCCTTAGAAAATAGGGAATCCATCTCCCCCAAGATCCAGCTGTAGCATTCTTGGGCATATATCCAAGGAATGCTCAATCCCACCACAGGGCATTTGCTCAGCTATGTTTGTATCAGCTTTGTTTGTAATAGTCAGAACCTGGAAACAACCTAGATGCCATTCAACAGATTAATGGATAAAGAAAATATGGTACATATGCACAATGGAGTACTACTCAGCAGAGAAAAACAATGACATCATGAGGTTTGCAGGCAAATGGATTGATCTAGAAAAAATCATCCTGAGTGAGGTAACCCAGACTCAGAAGGACAAACATGGTATGTACTCACTCATAGGAGGATACTAGATGTAAAAAAAAGATGACTAGACTGCTACACAACTCCAGTGAGTCTATCTAGAAAATGGGACCCTAGGAAAGACACAGGGATCACCCAATTACAGAGAAATGGATGAGATCTACATGAACAACCTGGACGACAGTGGGAGTAATGAAGGGCAAGATTTGAGGGAAAGAATGCTTAGGGGAGCAGGAGATCCCAGCTGGATCAAGAACAGAAAGGGAGAACGAGGAATAACAGACCGTGATAAATGAAGACCACATGAGAACAGGAATAGGCAGAGTGCTGTAGAGGTCCCCAGAAATCCACAATGATATATCCTCTGTAGACTGCTGGCAATGGTTGAGAGAAAACTTGATCTGACCTAGTCTGTTGATCAGATGACTAAACACCCTAATAGTCGTCTTGGAACTCTCATCCAATAACTGATGGAAGTAGATGCAGAGATCCTCAGGCCCCAGGTGGAGCTCCAGGTGTCCAACTGTTGAGAAAGAGGAGGGTCTAGAAGAGTGTTAATTGTTGAATCCAAGACTGCAAAAAGCACAGGGACAAATAGCCAAACGAATGGAAGCACATGAATTATGAACCAAAGGCTTTGGAACCCCCACCTGGATCAGGCCCTCTGGATAAGTGAGACAATTGAATAGCTTGAACTGCTTGGGAGGCACCCAGTCTCTGGGACCAGGATCTGTCCTTAGTACATGAGCTGGCTGTTTGAAACCTTGTGCTTACACTGGGACACTTTGCTCAGGCTGGAAGGAGGGGACAGGACCTGCCTGTACTGAATCCATCATGTCTAAATGAATCCCCAGGGGTGCCTTGATCCTGGAGGACATGGTAATGGAGGGTAGGGACTTGGGGGAGGGTGGGGCTGGGGGCGGGAGTGGGTAGGACAGGGGAACCCATGGCTGATATATAAAATTGAAAACACATAATAATAAAGAAAAAAGAAGAAAAAATCCAAACATTGACATGTCCAAATATAAATCCTTTCTGTGCATGTTTTTGTTTATGAGAACATATGTTGATTTTTTTTTTTTACCATGGCAGATTGTCACTTACAGTATCATAAGTGACTCTGCCATTGTTACCATGGTTAGATTCTGAGGAATTGCTTGGGAACCTGGAAAACTTGTCACTGTTGGTGATTGACAGGGCTGATTCTCCTTGTCTGTAGGTACTACTTCCAATCTTAACACTTGTCCTGGTGAAGCCATCAGAGATCTGGTCCTTACCTGCATGACCCCCGATTACTCCGTCACACTCTGATAAATTCTGGTGTTGCGTTTGCCCTAGAAAAGAGCCCATACTACTGGGAGAAAGAGGTTATCATGAAGTCACAGAAAACAGCTCATTCTCCTTCAGCTTCATCTTTAATTCCAGAAAATCTCCTCAGGAAGAGTTGTCCTGGAGGCTGACTTCTGTGTTAGTGGAGAGACAGCCCGCATTGCTGTGATGAACACATGGAGGAGCATCAGTGTCAGGTACAGAAAACTCCCTGCAGTGTTTTCAGGAAGAGCACTGGAGCTCATCTCCAGCAGGAGGCGCACAGCACACAGTAACTCAGGCTCAGCCCAGGAGCAGGTGCAGAGGGTGACTAAGGCTTTGTTTCCTTTGGGATTTTGAGCTTGCCCCAAATAAAACTGTTTCACTTTCAAAATACAAAAATAAAAACTCAAAACAAAACTCGAAATCATTGACATAAGAAAATATAAATCACTTCTGGGTATCCCTGTTTTTATTTATAAGTGCACCTGCTTATTTTTATCCAGGCAGATTGTCACTTATAGGAGCAGAAATGACTCTGCCTTGTCACCAGGGTTAGACCCTGAGGAATCCTGGGGGAACCTGGAGAGTTTGTTCTGATGAGAGAAGGCCCATCAGTGTGATTCTCTATTTCTGTCTTTAGGATTCAGACAGGAGCCTACAGGCAATCTAGACCCAGTAACTAAAAATCCAAAATCATTTCACATCTGACCTAGCTCAGTCTATGCAGATATGCACTTCGAACTCAGTGGTGATGGTGATGTAACATGAATATCAAAGACTCTTTTTAATAAAATCAAACCTGAGGCCAGTTATTGGGGTGAATGCTGGAAGATCAGAGAAGCAGAACAAGCCACAGCTACCTCACCTTGCCAGTTCCTCAGCTGATCCTGTTTTCTCAGACTGAATGCCTCTGAGTCCTCATCCGAATGGACCTCAGCTGAACTGTGCTGCTCCAAAGCATAAAAGCTTAACCAGCCAAATGCTTAACCAGCCAAATGCTGCTAGTTTCTGGTCTTCATGCCTTATATAATCTTTCTACTTTCTGCCCCCACACCCTGGTATTAAAGGCTGGATTTATTGGATTAAAAGGATGTGTCACCATGCCTGGCTGTTTTTAATGTGGCCTTGAATTCAGAGATCCAGAGTTATTTCTGTCTCTGAAATGCTAGGATTAAAGGCGTGTGCTACCACTGCCTATCTCCATGTTTAATATCGTGGCTGTCCTGTGCTCTGACCCCAGATAAGTTTATTTTGGGGAACACACAATATTTTGGGGGGATGCAATACCACCACATGGTGATGTGGACTCTTTTTCATTTTTCTGACAATACATTTCTTTTTTCTTTCAATTTTTATTTTTGTATTTGACAGTTTTATAAATCCATGTAATTAATTTTAGTCACCTTCACTCTCACTGTCCTTGCTCATCTTGTCCCTCTCTTGTGAAAAACCTTCTTTCTCTCCCCATGTCCCGCTCCTAGCTCTGTGTCTCCCTTTTATTTGTGACTCATTGAATTTAAGTAGAACTTCTTGACTGACTGTGGGTGTGTTGGAAACTTAACAGTAGTTATACCACTGAAGAAAATGGCATTTCATTTCCTAACAGTCATAATATGCCAATAATCTTGCAGAGATGGGTGAAACCTCGTGGACTTTTCCTCTTTCCATGATGAAGGACTATTACTGGGTATCTAATAAAATAAGTTTAAAATACTAATTTATAGAAATAAAAGTAAATGTATTGAAATAAAATAGAGGATTTAGACACATATATACAGCCATCATATTCATAATGGAGGTCATTTGTGTTACCATTCATGGAACTGTATGACAATATTAATGTACAGGAAGAGAAAAGCCCTATTTCATCACTTCTTATTGGGGGGTGATCTCAGTAACCACATGAGTTGGATATAGATGTGTGGATGGAGGTAAGGGTAGAGATAGACAGTTGGCACCCACATAGTAAAGTGAGGTCCTAGATGTAGAACTCTAAAGCATTGGTAGCAACTAGAGTCTAAAGGAACTAATTGTATATTTGAAAGAACCAAAGGGAGGGAATGAAAATTGTGCTTAACAACATTACTCACTAAATATGTAAGTCAAGTTACAATTTCATACTTCATAAATATGGACACATGTTCCTTGACCATTACTGAAAAGATCACATTTCTCAGGAAATGCATATTCCAGACTGGCAAGAGTGGTCTCATGAATCTCATTAGTGTCCCATTCGGTTGTTAGGATCTCACTCTGAGGATCAGAACAAGGAAGTGTTAGTGCACTGATTGTGGCATTTGACTCCTGTGCATCTGGGTGTCCATGCAGCAGAAAACATTCTAGATAGACAAGATCTAGTCTCTCTGAGAGTTCTGGTAGGAATGAAGACCCAGCCTTGTGTTTCTGGGAAGCAGATACAATGAGTAGGTTCTCTGTGTGCTCAGAAACAGCCTCCCTTTGGGGATGATCAAGACCATCATGGGGTGATATATGTCCAGATTTCACCAGGAAAATAAAATGTAACAGATAAGAGAAACATCAGAAGAGTGAAGGAATCCTCTGAGACTCTAAGGTTTTCCGTCCCAATTTCATATAAATTCAGGTAACCAATAATACACATGATGTAGTTACTATGGCAGGACTCCAAAGTGAGTACAGAAAACAACATTCATTAAATAATATTCATTACCTATAAACCTTATTGGAAGGACAAACATCAATTGAGTATACATGTAAGAAGGCTACAATTTTTCAAACATAAGGTGTCAAACATGCAGTTATCACCAGCACCAGCATCTATAATTTATCTGTATATTATTTCTACTTGCAGGAGGGATTTTTCTCAGCTGGAATATATAATTGTGACTTTGGATCTCAGTTCTTGGTGTTACATCAACTGTGTTGAGCCCATTCAGCTTTTCTGGGCAACTGTAGGAAACATGTTCTCAAGGAGCCATGAAATGCTATGCACAGCCCTCAGCTCAGGAAAAGGAGGGCAGGAAAACTGGACATAATTACATCATATATTCTCTACTGCATTTTGGACTTCATCACTCACATCATCGTGCATTTATTTTTCTCAAAGTGTTTTAGTCAAATTGGTCATAGTGATCCCTAATGTATGATTTTTGTGACTTAGGAAAAGAGATTAGAAGAAAGTAAATTAAATCCAGACTGTCCCTGTGCATAGTCAGGATCCTGAATGTATAGAAGATGAGACATAATCACACTTACAGCATACCACTCCCCAACATGTGAATTACACAATGTTTCCT
The DNA here is from genome assembly GCF_903995425.1 of Onychomys torridus. Lineage (NCBI taxonomy): Eukaryota > Metazoa > Chordata > Mammalia > Rodentia > Cricetidae > Onychomys > Onychomys torridus. The sequence continues at coordinate 25,327 of NW_023413636.1, read as the reverse complement.
ATGAAACCCTGGATATCAAGGCAGCTTTCATCTGTTCACAGCACTCTGCAACTTGCCTGAGATCAGCTTCATGACTGTCCAGTCTTGTATTTAAGGGATGTGAGTCCTTCAATCTACTGAGATATCCCAGGTGTATGTACTGCATCCATGCTAGTGTTCAGATTTTCTCCCAGAACATTTCATTATATGATTAAGAAGCAGCACCAATGCTGGATTTGTAGAATTTCAGCTTACTTGAGAGATTCCTGAGATCAAGGATAATTTCTCATAAGGGATTCACTTTCTTTCCCTTCTTTCATGATGCAACTATTAACGGCTACATGTCATTTACATCTTGTGACATTACATCCCACCTCTGGAAGGAGATTTTATATGTCATTTAAAAGTGCATCTATTTGCTGCTCTACTACATGCATATCTTACTCATATCATCAACGTTACACACACCATCTACATATAACATGCCCCCTCACATAGATAAAAAATAACACCATCATTTAAAATCCAGGTGCTTGAGAACTTCTGAAGGGTGAAAAATGATGGTTGCATTATATCTAACAATTGTCCCCTCTGCACTGCTTTCTACCTCACATGTCACTGTGATGATCAGGAAGACCTAGACATGCCTACAGCACTAATGCGAAATAAGCTCTCAACTCGTGTATGTGTGAGCTGTGGGATTTTGAGGATCATAAAATAGTTCAGGAGGCTGGAGAGATGGCTTAGAGGTTAAGAGCACTGGCTTTTCTTCCAGAGGTCCTGAGTTCAATTCCCAGCAACCACATGGTGGCTCACATCTGTAATGTGATCTGGCACCCGCTTCTGGCCTGTAAACATACATGCAGACTGAACACTGTAAATAATAAATAAATAAAAATAAAAAAAATGTTTACTGCTGTGGTGTTATCTATCGCCTGTGTTTTCATGGGTTTATGTGCTTTCCTTAGGTTGGAATTTTCCTTCTAGTGCTTTCTGTAGTGCTGGGTTTGTGGATAAGTATTGTTTAAATCTGGTTTTGTCTTTGAAGGTCTTATTCACTCCATCTATGATGATTGAAAATTTTGCTGGGTATATTAGTCTAGGCTGGCATCCATGGTCTCTTAGTATCTGCATTATATCTGTCCAGGTCCTTCTGGCCTTCAAAGTCTCCATTGAGACACAAGGTGTTATTCTGATGGGTTTGCCTTTATAAGTCACTTGGCCTTTTCCTTTGCTTTCCTTAGTGATCTTTCTTTATTCTGTATGTTTAGTTGTTTAATTATTATGTGGCAAGGGGACTTTTTTGGGGGGTCTAGTTTGTTTGGTGTTTCAAGGTACTACAAATGATCTACATATTGAATTGAAAAATTTGGCCCTATCATTTATTTTAATTACCTCAAATTATGGAGTCCTCTAGTAGATTTACATTTAAAACATTCTGACATGGAAAATTAGAATACAATGACTGGCCATCAGATATTATCATCATTCAATCCCAAAGACCTTTGATACATCCCTGAGCCATATCTGTACCCATACACACAAATTGTTTTATTTCACAGAACTTGAATTTGCATCTGCAAATATTTTAAGGACCTGTAAAATTTATATTATGTATACATATATATATATATATATATATATATATATATATATATATATATATATATATATACATATGTAATATATATGAAAAAATTGTAAAGAAAGACCTGTTTCTGCTTGTACAATGAAAGTGTCATTGTGTCATTCATCTGAGCTCAGAACTTTTCCCATAAGGAAGAATGTTCAACTAGAAAGACCTTTATCAATTGTTGACTTTGGAATGCTTTGTGAAGGTTGACAAGCCTGAGAGGATGAGGGTCAGGTTCAAGGCTGTGACTAGAAATTAAGAAATAGGATGGATGCAAGAATCATGCTAATCCATCCCTCTGCGTTGCTCTCAGGTAAAGCCTCAGCCTACTATCTCTAGATGGGACTCTTTATATTTACTGTTGATATATTTATCTGTTTCCTTTTGCATAAAAATATCTGAAACCGTGTACTTTTTAAAAGATAGAGGCCTATGTATCTCCAAGATTTTGACATTCTAGGGCCCATGACAGTGTTGGATCTGTTGAAGGTGTCATGGTGCATGGTGACCCACCACAAGCATGTATATAATGGAGTGCTACATTGTGGGAATGAAGGGGACGCATCAAGATTACTCTGGGAAACATGTCAGTCCTGAGACCTAACCAGGATCCCACTAGAAATGCACCAGTTCTTTCTGAAGACAGCATGTTCCTTCAAATCACTGCTGTCCTCTGGGCATCACAGTAAATCTCACTGCTACCACTGGAGGACCAAACTTCCCACAGCATTCCTTCAAAGAAACTTGGAGTTAAAGTCGAACCACATACAAACCATGGCTTTGTATATCTGATGTCAAGATCCTTTTCCATCATATGATGCAAAAGATTTTATTCTTTCATGATAGCCTCAATGCCTTGCTGAGCATGTTAAAGTGGAAAGTCTTGTTTGAGCCTCCAGACAAACCTCTTCCTGTGGTGATCTCATCTAAAATAATAGTTTATAAAACCAAGATTCACAAATTCTTTTTGTACATTTTGACCTCAATTATTTGGTTGTAGAGAAGTTCTAAAATTTTGAAATAGAAACATCAAATTCCATTTTAAAATTCCTCAAGTTTCTCCATTATAACTTGTGGAAATGTTGTGACAGATATCTCTTCCTCAGTATGTGAGATGTTGGGGTCAGTTATTCAAGGGATCATAGTTTTTAAAAGGCGATACCTATGCTGACAGTGATGTCATCACTTATGTGAACATTCAGCGTGCAATTCAATTGCCAATTATCATTAAGATTCTTCTAATGTAGTGGAAGTTTTCAAATGCATTTAAAATATACCAGTGCTGAATGAGAATTGTGATGGATTTAAGTAGGTGTAGCTGGTTATCAGTTTACACAGCTCCTGGATACTGCTCCAGGGGCCACAAACTTGTGAATTTTTCCTCAGATGCAGGTTCATGTTCCCCAAGGTTCTGCAACAAGGGAAGAATCTACAGGTCCAGCTTATTTGTAAATGCTCAACTTTCTCTATGATGACTCCATGGGCAAGTGCCTATTTCAGCAATGCTAAGAAGAGACATCATGTTAGCAAAGGCATCTACCATGTATAACATATGTTGAGCATGGGTCTTTATTTCAACAATTCCTTCTGTTACTGAATACATATGGTAGTCAAAGCACTCAACATAAAGGAACATAATGTGACATACTTGAAACTTTCAACCCATGACCAACTTCAATGGAATGAAATGCATTTGCTTAGTATCATGGTACTTACATCAAAACAAATGTAACTAACCCGATATGCAGCATATACTTAGGGGTTAACATGTGTGCATACAAGTCACATGTACACATGCACACAGACAAAAGCATGAGTTATATATACAGTGGTATTGGCTCCTCTAACTCCTAGGAGCTGCTAGTTATTCTACTCCACATTGGTCATAATCTAAGCTTATACAAATAAATTCACGTCTCTGAAAGTCTTTAGCAGCCATGACCTCCCCTGAATAAGAGTAGTCTGAGTTTGGGGATGTTAGATCCAGAGAGAGAAGAGCTACCTGAAGACACAGCCAGCATCTTTCACCCAGAAAGTTCCATGGCAAAGGGAACAACCCATCCTTTTAAATTTGCATACAAACATAAAATCCACCAACAGTACAAATACTGAATTAGGAAACCATTTGAATCAGTTCAAGTTTTCTTAAATTTTGGTTCCTTCCCAAACGTGAAAATATTTTATGGAAGTATGAACTGATCTGTATTTTTCACATTGATATTCTCCCTCTTCCCATCACTGTGAATGTTCGGTCCTGAGTACAGCTGCAGGAGTTGGGAAATTGCCTGGTGGACTACTGGTAGACCCTGTCCTTTTGCTGTCTCTTAACACATTTAATCATCAGTGGTCACTGCTATAGCTGGATCTAACACCCTTGAGTTGGATCAGAATCCTGAATTTTTTAGAGACATTGAAAACAATTGAAGCACACATCATCACCCACCCTTGAAATATTTACTGAAGTTCATCAGGTAGACAATGAAGAAAAGAAACAAGCATCATTGTGACTGGACTGTTTGTCATACCATTGATAAATTTATAGAAGCCACTTCTCAGGACCAGCAGTGGGCACTGTAGATCAACCTAGCCCTAAGAAATAAAAGGCATCTGAAGCCTGATAGGAAAGTTGTACACTAAGTGGATTCCAACAGCCTCTGTGTTCTTCATTGCCAGCATCATTACATCCAGATACCATGGTGTGGTTGACCTGTGAGAATCTTCATGTTACTACACTGGAGAGTTTCCATTTTTGTTGACTCCTGTATCTCACTGTCTCAGGAATTCTTATGTGGATAGGTGACATGCTACATCTGAAATAAAGACACATTGTAGTCACCTAATTCAGGGACTGTGGCCCAGGTATCACCTGATGTAGCTGTAAGTGACCCTGTCATCTCCTATAGTTACTGGAATATTAGTGGGTACTGCTGGGACTGGATCCAGCTGCACCTATGGAAGACTATGGCATTCAAAAGGACATTACGAATAATACAGGCACAACTTAAAACCAATCTCTGACACATCCGGTCACTAACTCCAGAAAAACAAGAGGCCTTTATCCTTTCACCTGACCTTTGTGAACATAGAGGATTCAGGGAAATGTAACTGTTCAAGAGAAGCAGTGAACTTCAGTGTAAGCCCAGATAAATCTACCTGCAGGAGAGGTTATGGCCTGCAGGTGGCAGAGTGGAACCCATAATCCACAGGACAGAAATGAGGTGAGGAGTGGAGGGGACTCCATAGCCTCTGTGGACTCCTTTTCAAAACCTCTTAGGTGAACTACAGCTGCTGCTGTTTATATTTAAAATTTCCATGTTCAAACACAGAAAAAGATTATTAAGTATTTCAGATACTTATATTTTAGTGTTTATTTTCTTCAGTTGTATTTATTTATTTTGAGAAACTTGCATTTAATTCAATAAATTCTAATCATGATTTCCCTGATGTATCTCCTTCTTGATCTTTCCTCTCTTCACCACATATTCAACTCCATACCCTTTCTTTCTCTATAGAAAGCAAATAGGCAAAGAAATGAGAATTTTTTACATAACAAGAAACACACACACACACACACACACACACACATGCAAACCACACACCACACACGGGAGATAAATATAAGTACAAGATCAGAATACATGGTATAAGCAAAAGAACATTAAGACCAAGACTTAACCAATGCAGGCTCTGTGCATGATGTCACAGACCATGATTTCTTATGTGCATCATTCCTACTGTGTCTGGAAGACACTGTTTTCATGGAGTCATCTACTCATCTGGCTCTCACAACCTATTAAGTTCTTAAATTCCAAAAATAAGGCCTATCGATAAAATTATTATGTGCAACCAAGAACAATGGTATCACAGCATACTGTTCAGCATGTTTGGGGCCTCTCTATTAACTCATAGGGAGATACCATGTACCCAGAACTGAGAGGTTCAAGCTCTTGTTTCTCTGGGAAGCAACACTGTTCATCCATTCAGGTACCCCTGTTCAAGGATTCACAAGTTAAAATAAAATGCAAAGCTTATCCATGTACTTTCTATTCAGCTCTCTGTAAGCAGATATCTCACATAATCATAGAACATAATCAGAACCAGAACACTGAGACCCATAGAACATAGTCAGAACCAGACAACTGAGACAATACTAATAACTAAACTACAAGTCTTGTCTAGACATCTCTAGTTTTTCATGGACTTTTATTAGTTTTATTGTTTTTGATAAAAATACTGTAGCAGCAAGTCCATAAAAGCAAACAATAATCTGAGGACAAAATTGTTCCATCAACAAGAAGAATATGTCAAATATAAAACTAGACAACTATGAACTGTTCATTATTTCCAGATTTTTTATTATAGAAATAAATTTACAATATATGTTTTCCATTGTGTACATTGCTTTTCTTTCCTCCTAGTACCTCAGCCCTTCTTTTTGTCCTGACACATAGATTCTACATAGTGCATAATTATATTTTTATTTACATTGCAAGATCCTAGATTTCAATACCTTTTTCTTATAACTGTTAAATTTTGTTATCCAGACCCCAAGCCATCATGTCTCTATTTCCCAACACCACTTTATTTTTGAAATTGTGTGTCTCCACTAGCTGTCCCTGCCATTTTCATTTTATATTTATTTCATCGTATCCAATCCCTTAATATCTCAAACCCTAATGGACCTTTTCTAGCATCTCTGCTTTTAGAAATTAAACATTCTAATCTTAGAACTACATATGAGATAGCACATGAAGCAGTTGTCTTTTTGTGTTTGGGTGATCTCATTCTGGGTATTTTTTCTAACTCCATTCTCTTACCTGTAGATTCCATTATTACAGTTTTATCATTGAGTAGTATTCCATGGTCTACATTTCTTACATTTTCTTTATCTATGTGTTTGCTTTTGGACATCAATGTTGATTCCATTTGCTCAGCTGTTGTGATAACAGCAGCAATGAACATGGATGTGCAAGTGTCTCTATAATAATATGTAGAATGATTTGAGTATAAGCTTGGGAGGGATATAGCTGGGACATATCACAGTACTATTTCGTATTTTTTTAAGAAATCTCCAAAATAATTTCCAAAGTAACTACACTGGTTTACACTCCCACCCAAAGCTCAAGGACCATCAAAAAATGGGGAAATGAAAAGAAATATAAGGTTAAGAGAGTGAGATTGAAAGACAAAATTATATGTACAGTGAGTGACATGTTCTCTTTGTATAAATGAATTCTTAGCAGCTGTAATTACTTGCACAAGAACAGCAAAAAAATCAAACCAGTCATAATTGCAACTTGAAAGCCTGGGAAAAGGCTAAGCAGATAAAAGTGCCTCTTGGCAAACATAACAATTATTGGTTTGATTTCTAAGAGCCCCATCATAGGGGGAAAGAACTGAACTTCTTAAGTTGCCTTCTGTTTCACACAGGCCTGGGCACATGTGTGTCTTGCCCCCACTACTAAACAAAATGTATTTTTAAAGATAGCAGCACAGGTATGGGAGGGGCTCCTCATGGACCATTCCAAACTGAGGAGCTGTTGGGATGGGAAGACTGCTTAGGAAGTTAGAATCACTTTTTTTTTTAGGAGTGTGGCCACTTGGAGGTTACTCATGAGCTAGTGGATGACCTCCACCATATCCATATGGATAGCATTTATTAAATTTAGTGAGTTACTCATTAATATAACAAAATACACTTGTTAGGAGAGACACTTGTTGCCATGGGAGGTCATAAAGGGAGTAAGATTGCATATGATCAAAATATATTGCATTCATGAATGAAAATTGCAAGGGATGAACAGAAACAGTATTCTGAAATCACAATATTTCTTATGTTTAGAATTTTCAAACAGATGTATGATGTACACTGTACTTATTTATCCTGTAATCTCAACCTATCACTTTCTTACTTCTACTGTTCCCATTTGCCACTTATTCCACTAGATAATTTGAGTTATATGTCATTATATATGTACATACATAAATGTTTCTAACTATCCAATATCTAAGGACTACAAATGAGACTCTTATACAATATCTGTTTCTGTGTGGGTCTTATCTTCCTTAATAATGTTATCACTAATTACATTCACTTTCCTAAAACTGATGTAAGTTTCTTATACTTTATTGATGAATAAATTATGTTCTATTGTATGTATACCATGTTTTCTTGATGCAACCTTTGAAAGACATATAGTTTGTTTCTATAATTTATCTGTTATAGATAATGCTGCAATAGTATTTGTTTTCAACCATTTTTGAAACATTTTCACTTTTGGTCTTTTCGCTAAGGTTGTCCAGTATGCAGCCTGCTGGAAAAACATTTACTAACTGCATGTATTTGAAAGAAGACTGCAACTTCCAATGATTTAGGGATTTGGAAATTTTTATTACAACTATCACCTGTAAATAAATTTTGTCACCATGAGGAGATACAGTCTCCAGCTGAAGTTTATTTATGAAATGAGAGCTTAGGTCATAATGTTACATCCCCAAGGAATCCACAGGGCTTGGGGAATTAGTATGGGATGCATTTCCTCAGACAGTTTTAGGACTTGGACTTTAGAATCCTGCTGCCTGACCCATGGTCTGCTACATCTTTCTTCTTAAGCTGGACTTGGTCTTTATGTAAAATGTAATCTGCCTCATGAATATGAAAATCATGTGAATCTATTGTGGTAAATACAGGGATGTCCACACCCCAGAACAACATAGGTAAGTGTCCTCTCCACAGTCACTGAGCACACAGGTCCTCACCATGGAATTGAGCTGGATAATTTTCTTCCTAGTGTCAGTAACTACAGGTAAGGGGCTTTCCAGTTCCAAACCTGAAGAAGGAACAGGGACTGAGGTAACAATGACATCCACTCTGCCATTTTCTCCACAGGTGTCCTCTCCCAGGTCCAGTTGCAGCAGTCTGGGGCTGAGCTGAGGAAACCTGATTCCTCAGTGAAGTTGTCCTGCAAGGCTTCTGGCTACACCTTTATCAGCTACTATATGCACTGGGTGAAGCAGAGGTCTGGTCAAGGCCTGGAGTGGATCGGAAGGATTGATCCTGGTGATGGTGAAACTAAATATGCTCAGAAGTTCCAGGACAAAGCCAAACTGACTGCAGACAAATCCTCCAGCACAGCCTACATGGAGCTCAGCAGCCTGTCATCTGAGGACTCTGCGGTCTATTTCTGTGCAAGACACAGTGTTGCAACCACATCCTGAGTGTGTCAGAAACCCTGCAGGAGCAGGAAGCTGCCCTGGAACTGAAATGACAGAGAAGATTTGACTGGAGAATTACACAGAAATAATGACTCTGTGTATCCACTTTTCTGCCTCCTCCATTGTAAATAAAATGATGCTGGCAGAGGTTCAGTGACCCCCTCCATTTACATATGTTTCTGCTGTAATAAAACACTAAAGAAGGGAAAACCGTGGTAATGCATAGTGAAAAACATCATAAAGGGTAATATAAATTTTACCAGTAAAATCTACATAAACAACACCTGACCAAAACAAAACTCCTCCCTTAGTTTTATGTCTTAATTAGCTTGAATGAGTGTTTAATTTTGGATGTTTTGTCCTGCAGAACTTCCAGTTTCTTAGTATGTAAGAGATATTCATATCATAAATCACTGCCATATAAGTGTAATTCTTGTAAGTTGACCAAAATATTATTAAATTTCTTTTCATTGAACTCATTTATTGTCCCAGTATATACACATGTTAACTAAGAATAGGTTTGAGATTATTTATAATTATCTGGTCTCAAGTTTACTGCCTTTCCAATCCCAGCATCCCGACCTACATTCACATGCATTTACAGAACATTGTCCTACTCTGATACACCATCATCCTTCATGGTCCACTGGATTTCTTGAAGTCACCCTTGTTCTACAGAGTGTTTGGTTTTGAATAACTGGGCTAATAACAAGCTTCATGGAGGCCTGTAGTACTTGATAATTTGAAGAGTTTGGTTCAGTAAGAATACTCTGTAAAGCAGACCATTAATTTTGCATGTTCTTGTAGTAGACATTCTTTCCTCTTGAAATATGAATGCCACATACTGAATATGAATGAAACCTCATATGCTGAATATCTTGTGGCAGGCATGAATCCCCTTTGCCAATTCTATGTTAGAGATATTCAAATTTGTGTTGAATTTAAAATACTGATTGAAATAGTAGTATCTTCATAAAGTACCTCCTTTCTTCTCCAACAGGAGAGTAAGGATTGTTCAGAAGGCAAGGGAATCTTCCAATTTTGGCCTCTAAATTGAACCAGACTCATCAATGTAATGGGAATGTATCTGTCAAGTGTTGGTATGGCCTTGATTCAAGGAGCTCTCTGTTGCATGCAGCAGAGTCAGTTTGAAGTGCCCAAACACCTTATACTGCCAAGTTACCCACTGGGTAAAGCCACTGTGGAAATCAGTGTGGCTGTTCCACAGGAAGCTGGAAATAGATCCACTCTAGCATGCAGCTATACTATTCTTGAGCATACCTCCAAAGGACTCTATATCCTACAAGAGACACTTGCTAAATCATGTTCTTTACTGCTCTATTGATAATAACCAGAATTAGAAGAGCCTAGATGTCCATCAATGGAAAAGTGGGTGAAGAAAATGTGATGATAACCTAAAAGGTATAATATGCATGGAGAGGACCTGCTGCAGACCCATGTTTACCCTGTGTTTTCTTCTTCAGTCTCCCTGATTTCATATGAGATTTGCTCACTTCATTTAGAGGTCATTGCTCTCCAGATGTCCTGCATTCTCTCTAGCTACTACACTATATCAGCCACATCTTCTGTGGGGTTCCTTGTGCTCTGAGGGGTGGAGACATGCAATTTTTTGGATATGTGTTTTCCAAGATCTCTCTACAATGTCTTGGGTGCATCTCTATATTTGTTACCACTTATTTTTATGGGACTCCTGAGTATGTGAATATGTGGCTCGCTGATATTTGTGTCTTCTCTTGGGATTTTTTCCTTTTATTGATTGGACTTGTCCAAATACAATGTGTTGGTTTCTTCTTTTGGATTATTATGTTTTATTTTATTATTATCTCTTAGCATTCTGTTCTTTTCTAATGCAAGACATAATGAGAGTAGATTCAGATGTTAGTAGAAGGGTGGAACTGGGAGTAGTCAACTGGGGGGGAAACTGTAATCAGGATATAAGGTGTGAGAAAAAAATATTTTAATAAAATGGATAAATAGATGGAGCCACAAAAAATCAAACTAAAGTAATCCAAACCCCAAATGACAAACTGTATGTATCTGCTTAAATGTGGATGCTATCTGCCAAATCTTCAATAGGTAGGATACAATGCTTATATTCATAGTGGATATATAGAGAATAAGGGACTACCAGGGAGGCATGGATGTCCCTAAGAAGGGTTAATGCAATGTTTATGGATGGATAAGGGAGGACTGCAAAGTGAGGTTCAACCAGGAAGGATAGAGTAGTTGGGAGTAAGGGAAGGAATATACAGAGGAACACCTAAACTAAGGTCCATTTGATGGGTTTGATGAACCTTTTTTTTTTGAGTCAGGGTTTCTCTGTGTAGCTTTGCACCTTTCCTGGAACTCACTTGGTAGCCCAGGCTTCCCTCAAACTCACAGAGATCCACCTGGCTCTGCTTCCAGAATGCTGGGATTAAAGGCATCCGCCACCACTGCCCGGAATCCATGGACTTCTAATACAGTAGAAACTTCCTAAATTATATGCATAGGAGAGAAGTCTAGGTGAAATCACTCAATAATTGGGGAAACACAGTCCCATCTAGACATCTCTTTTCACCAAACAAAACCTGGAGTCCTGGGAATGGCTCTCATCTAATCATTTGGTAGACCAATGAATTCCCGTGAAATCTCCCAAACCACCCATTTTACTGCCAAGGCTATTGGCTGCTTTCCACAAGCTGATGGCAAGGCTCTATTTCTACAGACAGTATCTTCAAAATGGATTTAATGTGGAGAAGTTGAGCTGGAGCCTACCTAGAGCTTTCATTCCCAGTGAATAGTGTTCATGTGACTGGAGTGCACTCTGCATGCTGCCAAAGGAGAAAGATAAACACCAGTCTACAATCTTGACCTCCCTGCAAAATACACTGATGCAATAGTATCCAAAAGCTTGTGAGACGAATCACCCAATATCAGAGGAGATTTATAGTCCACTGCATGAGATGGATCCAGTCCCAGACACTGCTCTGGTGGCCAAAAACTAAGACTAGACAGGTGAGACCTAGGGAAAAACCAAATATTACTGTTCTGCTAAAGAATTATAAGAATAAAGTAACTCCTAATGACATTCTCCTGTACTTGTTATTTAGTGTCTTGCTCAGCCATCATTGGAGAAGCTCCCTACAGCAGGAGATGAGGACAAAAAGATCCACAACTGGAGGATGTGCAGAGAGTGAGAGAACTTGGGATAGTCAGTCCTAATGGGATATGTCCACCAAATGCTTCCCCTCAGGGCTTAGGGATCCCTGTAGAAGGCGAGGATGAAGATTTTAAGTTTCAAAAGGGAATGCAGGACACCAAGGAGACAAGGCCTTTCAGACACAATAGAACTGATGCAGATATGGACTGGCAGAGACTGGCATGCACTGGCCTTCAATGGTCTAAGAGAGATGGGGTCCCAATGCTGAGAGGACATAGTGGACACAAGCCCCCATCCCTGCTCCAGAAGCTAGCTCAATCTAATAACCTCTCATAAGTAAAATCCAGTTTTCTTTCATGCAGTCTCACTAAATACACAAACAGCTCTTAAAAGCAATCACAGGCCCTGTAGTGGATGGACATCCCAAACTGAACTCAATGGCACTTATGGATGCTCTTTGTTCCATAATGCTTTGTACAGCTTTTCTGCTTCCTTACATGTCATTTGTGTACATCTTATGGTTTCCACCTTTGTGTTTTTTATGAGATTTCTCATGGTGTGGATGTGTGTCTCTCTGTTTCTTGTTTTTTTTTTTTTTTTTTTGGTGGTGCTACTTTTTGTTCATCTGGTCATATTCCATTTTTTAACTTAATCTTTTTCTATTTTATTATTATTATTGGTGATTTTTTTGAGAGAGAAAGAGAAAGCAATGATGCAGTGTTAATAATGGATGGGAGAGGTATTGGGGAAGAATCTAGGAATTGGGAAGGGGAAACAGCAATCAGAATATACTGCATTACAATTTTTTCAAAAGGAAGAAGGGCATTATCTTTGTTGTATAAATCTCACATCTGTCTACCTGGCTGCACTTTAAGTGTCCTGTCTCTGTTTAAACTGTTCAAAGAGTAACATGAGGTTGGACATAAACAGATTTAAGGATGATGCACATGTAAAATGCATAATTCTAAGGTGCAGTGTAATGAGTTAGGAAAATCTTTGGGCTTTCTTTTTTGTGTGTTCTTTTTCTTTCAGCAAAGAGAACCTCCATTATTTATGTATAAGTATGCAGTGTGATTTATACTTAACAAAATTACCATTTCTGTGTTAATGTCTTCAGTATCATTGCTAAATATTTGTTGCCAGGAGTCAGGATAAGAAAAATATCTAAATAAAGTGTGCAGAGCCTGAGGAGCAGGTGCAGAGAGGGGCCAGCTAGGGTGTTTCCTGACTTTACCCAGAGTTTATTCCTCTCAATGAACCATGGACAAGCCAAGGAGACTGAGTCCTATGTCAGAACACTTGTCTTAAATCAGAGTATATAATGCAGTAAAATTAGGAATCAGCAAGAGAAATAACAGAACCAAAAATGTGCTTGGAGAGTAAACAAGAGACATATTAGTGAAGAGCTGCTTATTCATGAAACCATAGATGATATTTTTAAAAGATTCCCAGGGGTAATTATTGCAAATAATGTAAATTAAAAGAAATTCTATCAGACATTTTGTGCTTGAGCTAAAGCTGCCCTAAGAGAAAAGTTTCCAGCAATAAATACTCATCTGAAAATATCTGAGAGATATCATATGTATATAATGATGCACTTCAAGGCTCTTCAAAAACATTTAACCCCAAACACAGCTGACAAAAAGAAATAATAAATATTGGAGAACACATTAATGGAATTTAGAGAAAAATAACAACACACAAAATCATCCTAAGAATTGGTTCCTTGAAAAAGTTCATAATGTAGGCAAATTCTCAGCTAAACTGATAAAAAGAAAGAGGAAATCAACAAATTGATAAGACTTAGAAATGAGAACAGCATTGTTATAATTAATTTCAAGGAAATTCAGAGTATCATTAGAGATTGCTATGCAAAAGTATCATGTCAAAAGCTGGCTAACCTAGAAGAACTAGAAGTATTACTAACAGCATATTGTCTACATAAATTAAGTTGTGAAGGTATACATAAATCAGACAGGCCCATTGTATGCAATGAAATTGAACCTGTTCTTAGGACACCCCATTTGAAGAAAAGCTCAGGATCATATAGAGTCACTGGTGAATTCTATTTCAAGTTTTAAGGAGGACTTGAAATCAATCTTGACATTCTCCAGAGTAGAAAGTGAAGGAACAATGCCAATTTCATTCTGTGAAGCCAATATCAGTATCATCTTGATAACAGAACTGGATAAAGACACTATTAAAAAAATGCAAGAACAAAGAAAAGCAAAGGAAGCCACAGAGAAATTTCTTTAATGAATATGGATGGACAAATTCTTAACAAAATTCTTGATTTTAATCTGAGCACTCAGGAGGCAGAGATAGGTGGATCTCTGTGAGGTTGAGACCAGCCTAGTCTACAAGGACATTTCTATGTCTGTCTAGTTCTAGGGCAGGCAAGGCTACATAGAGAAACTCAGTCTCAAAAACAAAACAAAACAAAACAAAAAACAAAACAAAACCAAACACAAAATGTTTGTGAAATATATTCAGTATGATTACACATTTTGACCAACTGCTCTTCAATCCAGAAAGAAAAGATTGCTTCAGCATACACAAATCAATTAATGTAATCAAAGAACCATATGAACAAACTAAAAAAAAGAAATCACATAATTATTTCCATTAATGATTAAAAGACATTAGACGAAGTTCAACAGACATTTAATATTAAATTTCTAGAGATTTTATGAACAGATGGATCATATATCAAAACAATAAAGACTATGTCCAATAATCTTATAGACAACATATACTAAGAGAAATACAAAAAATATTTCTTCTAAAATCAGGAACAAGACAAGGAATTCCCCTTCCTCTCTCTCATTCAATATAGTTTACAAAGTCTCAGTTATGACATGTAGTCAAGAAGAAGACATAGAAGGAATAACAACAGTAAGGGAAGAGTTCAAACTATCATTATTTGATAATGACTTAATTCTCTACTTAAAATACTCTGATAAACTTGTTAGAAAACTCTTGGACCTAACAGACATTCACAGTAGATCTGGAGAATAGAAATACATATAGAGATTACTCTCCATTTATAACATTAGTCTACACTCTGAGGAAAAAAATCAGGAAAAATATTACTTTAAAAACGGACTCACAAAATTGTTTAGGAATATATCTAACTAGAGGCATCTCACAAGATGCTGGTGTGTGCACTCCAGCCAGGCCCGGGGTCTCACTGAAGTTCAGAATTTTTAAATAATTTTTTACGGTCTCATTTATACATAGAATTTCCAAAGGTAAGCTTCACCCAACAGAAAGAAAATGGTATTTAAACAAAGTTGTAGAGATTAAGAGGAATGATTTGGAAAAGAATAATTTTAATTGGAGTTCAGAGACTGGTCACTAAGGGGTATATGTTTTAGTGTGCATCTATAATCCATAGCACACATAGATATTAATAATGTATTTTTCAAAACTGAGAAATTGCCTTCTTTTGACTAGTCACCAACAACAACAACAAAAATATACTGACTGTATAGAATTGTTGGATGGCTATTTCTACAATGTAATGCATCAAAAATGATGTATAAAACCATTACTGTTTAAGCCAATTAAAATATAAGTTAAGAGTAACAGAGAAATGATTCATTAGTGAAAAAACATTACTCATATTTTCTTCCAGGAATTCTCATTAGCAATTAATAACCACCTTAAAATTTAGCTTCAGGAAATCTGAATCTCTCTTCTGATGTTTTTGGGCACCTGCTTACATACAGGGTACATAAGCAATTATACACACACACACACACACACACACACACACACACACACAAACAGTTACAACATAAATAAATAAAAGTATTGTGTATAAAATCATATATAGATATAGAAGGTAAAAAATTAAATAGAAATTAAATAAACTAAATGACTGCTCCTAAGAAAAATGCCAGTACCATGTGTGAGATATTTCTTTAATAGTTCTTATCCATGAGGTCCCAGAATTTCCCCAAACAAGCCCTTGTCATCTTTGTTCCTCCGCAGAACTACATAATCAGATACTATTACTAAAGATACTGCATATCTTGGATGTAAGACAGAAATAAATCAAGATGCAAGGGAGTTGAAAACTTTCTCCTTCTTGGATAGCTTTAAAAATGCTAGTAGGAATTATGCTTTGTAGGCTGTTCGAGGACAAGCATCACTGGTCTTTTCCAGCTGTGAATTGTACCAGCATCTGTACTAACCAATAAGGCAGGATGCACCCACTGCTGTGATAGGAACAAGGCTTTTTCATGGGCAACCACCCTAACTCTGATTGGATCTTAGGCCTATTCAAAAGGAAGAATCCAATGCCTGCTACTATAAACCCTCCATGGCTAAGGAAGTCATAGACCCTAAGCAGGAAACATTATTGTTGTTTACTGAAACTAAGATGCTATCAGTTTTCTTTCTAAATATCCATTTTGTACCTGTGGAGCAATGCTATGCTCAGACTTCACCAAACTAGATTTTCTATACATTGAATGGTGAGAATTCCAGAGACTCTTGATTGCTTAGGGTACTGAGCAAAAAGAGAATGGTTGTGTCCCAGCCCTCCAATATCTATTATCACCCTAAGACTCATAAACTAATGTAAAATATAAGAGCTGGAAGACAGGGAGAAGAGCTGGTTATAAATGAAGTTTTCCCTTCAGAAGAGCTCATTGCCTGCCTTTCCTATATCCAGGAACCAGAAGTTCTTGAATCTCTAACTCTCTGGCCCCTTCATTCAAACTTTATGACTTTCCCTCTGCACTACCATTCCAGGATGTTTTCTATTTGTGGACCCTTCCTCCTCTCTGCCTTTGATGAGGAGATGTGTGATGATATTTGAATATCCTGGAGAGAAAGTCAGATATTCTCCAATTCCAAGATAAATAATTTATTCATAAATAAAAAAATCAGTTTAATGTTGACCACCCCCTGGGAAAGTAACCCAAGTGTTAGTGCAGCTCTTAGTCCATCCCATCCTAAGGGTTCAGTGCCTCACTGGACCTCAGCATTCTGGGTTTGGTTTCTCTTTCCAGTGTTCCTACCTTTGTAGTAAGATCATGTATCGTGGTTTGGACAACTCTTGACATACTTATCTTTTAAGGGTTTAAAATAAGAAGATGTTTTATGCATAAATATGACTTTTTGTGTAGCTATCTTTAATGAAACCTGTTCACTCAAACTTATTTCTATATATTCAGTCATGATCACAGAAAGCTAATGTGTAAGTTGTCCAAAGTTAGGCAAACAACATTCTTTCTAAGTTTTAAAACATCACTAGTGATACAAAAAATGCTTTAACATCTCTGATGGCAGTGAAGAAAATTCCCAGGCACTGTGAGTTCCTTCTTTCATCATGCTTTGCCTACTGTGTCCTTCTCCAGTATGCTCAGCATCAGTGAAAATTGAGCAAACAACTTCATTTTGCTTAGAGTTTGTGTTTTCTACTATTCTTTTCAAAGTTGTCAGAAATAGAAGAAAGTATGAAGATGAAACTACTGACAGTTGAATAAGTAGAAATCTCAAATATGTGAGGCAATACATGACAGATATGGATAGATAATAAAATATCACTCTCTTCCTTGGAATTATAGAGTTCAAAATTACCAACCTTTCACTGGCAATACGTACAGTATACAAGATGTCTACAATCACTTTACCAGTTTGTGGGAGATATTTGTACTGACAGGACTCACATAGGAATCCTTATCTGGCCCTAGGCAAAGAGCATCATAAAGGTAGGAGGACCATCAAATCTTTGAGGTTATTACAGGTACCCATGTAAAAAATTGGGTAATGAATCCTGGATGAGTGCAGAGTCAAGGACCCTTCATCCTAGAGTGAGCATCTCTCTCACCCTTGCTGCACTCACCAGAAGCATTGTGTACTGAATAGTCTGTCTGGTTTTATCATGTTGCTTACTGTCTATGGGGAGCAGAAATGAACTCCCCTGAGGGCTCTTGTGCCTCCCATCACTGACTGACTCCACTTGAGACCCAAATATTTCTCACAGTCCTAAGGCCCAAATATCCTTAACCTATACTAATAAGTGGTTCATTCCTATGTGGTAGTAACAGGGATACAATTTGGCATTTGGTGGGTTCACATATTGATAACATTTAACAAATAACTTGTACAGTGTTATAGAATGGAGATCTCAGATGTCAACTACACAATGGTTTCTGAATGTAATGATGTTGACAAAAAGTCAAACAAGTCCAAAAAGACTGCTGAAATCATCTCAGTGTACAATTTTCTGTTCGACTTCTTCTTCCCTTTACTTCTTAGGGATTGGTGGTTCTACAGTGTCCCCTGCTGTGTTGTGTAAGTCTGTCTATGGTCTCAAAAACAGTCTTCTCATAATGGCTCTTCTTTTCTTCATTGTCTTCCTGGTGGTGTTGGGTAGATATTTCAGACAAAGTTTTAGCTGCACCTCAGTTGTTTTCTAAGTCTCCATAAACCACGCACTTTTCCTTAGGTGTTGTTGGATCTATCTATATTAGTAATCACTGATGAAGTTAGTTAACAGCACAACTTATGGGCAGTGTTTATAAATGTTTCTCTAGGCCACTTCTCAAGTGCTGGAACTGCATTGGGGACACACCACTTACAACACAGGAAGCATAGTCTGGTACTTACAGATCAGTTCACACCTCTAGGAAATATTTTCACATTTGAGTAAGAATCAGAATTTAAGAAAATGTGGACTGTGATTTGTGGTAGTATTGTGTTCCCCAAAATATTGTGCAAACTAATAAACTTATCTGGGGTCAGAGACAGAACAGCCACAATATTAAACATAGAGGATAGGCAGTGGTAGCACACACCTTTAATCCTAGCATTCCAGAGGCAGAAATCCATCTGTTCAATGATACAACCAAGTGTGGTGACTCACACTTTTAATCCCAGAAAGAGAACATTTAATCCCAGGCAGTGAGGGCAGAAAGAGAAAGATATATAAGGTGTGAAGACCAGAAATTAGAAGCATTTGGCTGGTTAAGCATTTGGCTGTATAAGCTTTTAGGATTTTGAGCAGCAGTTCAGCTGAGATCCATTCTGAATGAGGACTCAGAGGCTTTTAGTCTGAGGAAACAGGATCAGCTGAGGACCTGGAGAGGTGAGGTAGCTGTGGTTTGTTCTGATTCTCTGGTCTTCCAGCATTCACAGCAATAACTGGCTTCAGGTTTGATTTTATTGATAAGAACATTTAAGATTCCCGCTACACCTGGCACCCAACTTTCATGGTAGGAATTCATGAAAAAGCCTCTTGCCTGTGGCCTTCTGAGCCCCAGCTCAGACCCGAGCTACACTCGGCCAGTTGTGGTGATGCACACTGATTGGATTTACTGAAGGAGGCAGAGGCAGGAGGATCTTGAGATTGAGGTCGGCCTAGAAGACTAAGGAGAAGCTGCAGCCAGACCCAGCCACAAATGGTGGTGGGACCATGGAGGCAGGGCTGCTGCTCTGAGTTGCTGACTCCTTCTCTTCATGTTGGTGATTTCAATGATGCTGCTACCTGGCATGAAGGGCTTACTGCTGTTTGTTCAGAGAAGAATTGTCAGGACCATTATGTTACAAGAAAGTATTGGCAAAGGTCAATTTGGAAAAGTTTGACAAGACAAATGGTGGGGAGAAATTGCTGTAAAGATTTTCTCTTCTAGGAAAAAAAAATTCATGGTTACAAGAGACAGACATTTATCAGACTGTGATTACTCCAAACCACAGAGGCACAAACAAAAAAAAATTCTACAGGGAACCATGACCATGCCTAACAAAAACTTTGAAATCTTCAAAAGGATTACAGGACCCCATAATGATGATTCCACATGGTCTATGGTAAAGCCATTAAGCTGATTAACACCACCAAGAGACCAACTTTGGACTACAAACTACTCAGGACAATTTTGAAATGGTTAGCTGAGATGATCCAGTCTGACAGACTACTTGAACAAGGACTTGAAACAAGCCCTGCATTTTCTTATTATGCAGCAACGAACAAATGATACAGGACTTGACAATTAACCCAAAAAATATCTTTTCAGGATTCCCTAAAGATGTATTCAGCCCCAGAAAGTAGGAAGTAATTTTAAGAAAACAACACCCGCATTCTGAACAGATGGAATGGGAGGTTTTTGGTCGTTTAATGGGTTCTGGATTTTGTCATTTTTTACAATGGCTGGTTACAAGTTGTAAAATGTTAATGGTCAGGAAAAAGCTGAACATGGAGATTTGATTCAGAGGTTTTGTTTAAAAAAATGGAAAAAGAGCCTGGCATTGTTGGCACACACCTTAAATCTCAGCACTGGGGAGGCAGAGCCAGGCAGATCTCTGTGAGTTCAAGGACAACCTGGTCTACCAAGTGAATTCCAGGAGAGGCGCAAAGCTACACAGAGAAACCTTGTCTCAGAAAAAAAAATAGAAAAAGAAAAAAGAGAATATATTTATGAAGTAGTTCAATGAATCTACTCTGAGAAAAAAGATGAAGAAATAATAGGATAAATGGGTAGATTGAATCTACTCTAAAAAGAAAAGTGAGAAGATATAAAAATGAGAAAAGGTAGATTACTGAATCTATTATGAAAAGAAAAAAATACTTTAAAAAAGGAACTACTTGTTTTAAATAGAATAAGTAATGATTTTATTTCTGGTTTTATCAAATGGTCCTGGACTGGGCATTGTTATATATTAAGATTCATGCTACAGTGATTCAATCTTTATTCTAACTTATCATTTTATCATCAAGGCTCTATGTTTGCATGTAAAGACATAAAACGAATGGAATGTTCCCTTTACCATAAATATTTCTGAATGGAAGATGCTGTCTCTGTCCATAGGCAGCTCATTTTTCTCTCTGGATCTAACTTCCCCAAGCTCAGCCTCAACTTATTCAGCAGTCTATTGCAGAACACTGGCTCACAATGACACAAGAACATCTCCTACAGTGTTTGCAGTATATGCATTTCACAGCCATAAGTGCTTTAGTGAAGACTGTTCATTTTAAATAAATATCTACATAATGAGAAACATGGAGACACATGGCACCTGTGTTCTCTGAGATTTGTCCTGGAGAAGTGTAGCTGAGAACATTGACTTGTTCTGCATGTTCTTCAGCACAGAGTTCCACTCCCTGAAAAACATTAATGCTATGAACTGAGGGATGGTACCATCCTAATACCTTTTGGTAAGTGTGAATCCTCCTCAATTTTAAGTTAGAACATGTGCAACTATATGCTGAATTAAAATTCTGTTATTCTCATAGATTGGTGCCCAGCCCAGTTGTCATCAGAGGGGCTTCCTCCAGCAACTTATGAAACACATGCAGACCAACAACCATACCTTAGGCAGAGCTCAGAGCATCCTGTAGAAGAGGGAGAGAAAGCATTGTCAGCATCAGAGAGATCAAGGACATCACAAAAAACCACACAGAATCAACTAACATGGGATCATAGGGGATCACAGAGACTGAACCGACAACTAGGGAGCCTGCAATGGACTGGTCTCCGCCCACTGCATGTATCTTACAGTTTTGTAGCTGGTTCTTCTTGTGGGACTCCTCACAGTGGGAACAGGGGCTGTCACTGACTCATTTACTGGCTTTTGGGACTCTACTTGTCATACTGTGTCACCTTGCAAAGGTTAATACAGGGGAGGTGCTCAGTCTTGCTGCAAATTGACATTCCCTTTCCTAAACAGAAATGGAGGAGGGGTGGATTGAGGGGGAGCAACAGGGGAACTGGAGGTACTTGGAGGAGAGAAGAGAGGGGGAATCTGTGGCCAGAATGGTTACTACTTCACTTACTGAATCTTAGAATTTGACCAAGTCATTGTTTTAAACTCTTATGCCTTCCATAGGCAAAGTATACAAATTCTTGTTTGAGTTGAAAAAGGCTGCAAAGACCCAGTTTTCTCCTTTTGTATTACAAGTGGGAACTGCTGGAACTGGATCCACCAGAGAGGAGCCTGAGATTGAGAGGGACATTGATGATCATGTAGGCACAATTGAAAATCAGTCTCTGAACCATCCAGTCATCATCTCTAATTATACAAAGCCATTTATTGTAGATATAACTGTTTTGTTAAATAAGAAACAGAGCCAATTTCAGAGTTAAAAGCCAAGATTTCAGAGCAATAGCTGAGAGCTGAAAACCTTACCCTTCGCTTCTGCTGTCTTTCCTCTCCACCAGAGAGCTACTTCCTGTGTCCTGTCTTTTATATAGACTTTCTGTTCTGCCTTCTTATTGGTTGTAAACCCAGCCACATGACCTCCTCATCACTGCCTGTCTGTACAGACCTTCAGGTCTTCTATGGTTGGTATTGAGATTAAAGGTGTGTGTCGCCATGCTGGCTGTATCCTTGAACACACAGAGATCCTGCCTAGCTCTGCCTACCAAGTGCTGGGATTAAAGGCGTCCACCACCACCACCCAGTTTCTGCCATGGCTTGATCTGACCTCAAGGCAACTTTATTAATATGCAAATAAAATCACATTTCAGTAGAAATAAAATATCACTATATTTCTCCTTTTCTATTTTAATAAAAAGAAAAAAAGTTATAACTAATATAAGAAAAACTATATATAAAAGTACAATAAGTATATACCATATATACAAGCAATAAATACCTAAAAAAGTCTCATCCATTTGTATATGACAAATTCAGAGAAAATCATTCCATTATCTATCCTATTTTGGTAATTCCAAAATGTACCTGATTCACTTTCTATCCTAAATTACATTGCTAACAGAACTGTCTTATAACGTCTTTCAAATTTATACACTTCCACCTCTTTGGTGAGTTTCTTTTCTGAAATTCTTAAAGAAAACAATAACTATAACTAACTGATCTTCAACCCCCTCAGAGACCCAAGCAGGAAATAATACTACCTAATAAAAAATAAAAACAGGAAGTGCAAGCAAGCAGCTTCCAAAAAAAAATGTGAGTTGACAGAAACAGCCAGCTGCCTGGACAGTCACCTGAGGTTTTTCTGCAGTGTTGGGGCATCATCTTCAGCCTATAGGCATAGCACATCTGACAGACTCACATGGTCAGCAGTTTGACCTCACACCTGAATTCCACTAGTGTCATGACATGATTCAGGATTTTAAATGGTAGAAATTGTTGAGAGATTTTTTTTTAATTCAGCTGTCCATTCTTCTTGGGTTCATCTCAGCATCCTGTTCTGTTCCACATCCCTCTATTAAATGCTAGTCTACTATTGAGAGGTGTTTGCTTAGTTATTCTTCAAGAATAACTGTTTTATCTGCTGTTCCACTGCACCTCAGAAGCCACTGGCCCAGTGCCTGTTCAGTTGCCTTAGAAGAAAAGGGCATGGTACCTTTTCCAGATTGTAAAGGCCACTTAACTTCAGGGATGGTGACATATTGTCCTGGATTCAGAAGATGCCTTTTGTTAAAGCCACAACCACACTTGTTTTGGCAAGAATCGGTAGTCTTTTGTTTCATGTCGTGTTTGTCAGCAGTTGATTTGAGGATACTTTGTTGACCAGTGGATAACTTTTACCACAATGAAAGTTAACTCCATGTGCAGTTTCTTCAATGTCCATATTTTCTCTGAAGTAGATTGGTACTGCCAGGAGCAGACATGTCTCATAGTCATAACAACAACAACAAAAAAACTTTCTAAGTTATTAAAACATTTTAAATGCCATATTCTGTAGATCTCTGAAGGGTTTGAAGATGACCTGTCCATCTAAAATGTTTCTGTTTGATCTTGAAAACACACCTAATATGACTACAAGTTCGATTGTAATACTAATAACTTTCATTTCTATATGTCCTAATAGTTGGTAATAATAACATTCAAGGATCAGCAAATTGCATTACATTGTTAAATGAATGGTATAAGTACAATATCTTGAGCAAGATTAGAAATATGTGTATGGCATATTCTAACAATCTCTCTCTCTCTCTCTCTCTCTCTCTCTCTATATATATATATATATATATATATATATATATATATAATTTTTATACAATATATATATATATATATGTACATATAATTTTTATACAATATAAACCAATCCAATCCAATGTAAAGTATTTAAAACTAGTAATTGTCTTTTTCCTTTTTTTAAAAAAAACAAGCACCTTAAGTCTAATCTCCTTTGTCTAGCCCTTTTCCTAACCCTTAATAACAACTCATAACCAACCCTCCTAAACAATGAAAACTATCCCAGACCCAAAACCCATTAAAAGACCAAAAAACCACCAGCCCCACACCACTTCTTTGGGAATGTGGGCATCTTATTCTTAAAATTGCTTCCTGCTGGGTATGGGTGAAGGTATCTTTATTCTGAAAAGAAAAATTTTGGGTTAATTGTCAAATTCTAGGAAAGGTAGCTATATCCTTTGTTGTCTAGTTTGAGCATAATTCCAAAGTTTAGGGTTTATCTCAAGTCCTTATTCAAGTAGTCTTTGAAACTGGATCATCTCAGCTACCCTCTCAAAATTGCTCTGAGTACTTTGTAGTCCAAAGCTGATCTGTAGATGGTTTTTATCAGCTTAGTCATATTACTATTGTCCATGTGGAATTTGCATTGTGGGGCCCCATCCTCTTCCTGGAGATTTCAGTAGACTTTAGGCCTGGCCATGATTTCCTGCAGAAAACTGATAAGAGACTTGAACACAAAGACATGTATAGGCAGCTAATTGAAGCCTTTTCTCTAGAATTAATTAGTACTCTATATGACCATTATTATCTTAACAAAGTTTAAAAAAAAAAATATATATATATATATTTACAAGATATATATCTTACAATATATTTATTTACAATATATATTTACAGTATTAGTATATATATTATTAATCTTGTAAATTTTGATATAAAATTTATACTTTTAGAAAACTTTAAAGAATCAGAATAGAATCAAAGAGTTCAGGTTAGTAGTAGAATAGTCCCTTAATTAATTTGGTTTTTCTCTTTTCCCATATCAGTGGATGGCTCTTTCTTCTGGTATGATACAAGGAGTTTGCATTTTCCTTTTAACAACATTCTTGAGTTTAAAGGAGAGCCATTCTCTAACTCCAAAGTTAGCTTTAAATTTTAATTGAACTGGGACTACAAGAAGACCAATAGTGTTATTTTTTTAAGAGAAAAGCAGAAACAAACATTAGGAAGATTTATGAAATTTTGTAGATGATGTACCAATAGGCCATTTTACTCTGTTTACTGGGATAGATGAATTGTCCCATTTCTTCAGTTGTCTCATTTGTCCAGTGTTCTTCAGATTCCTTAGCCTTTATTCTCCTAAAAGACAAATACAAAAACCCTTCCCCAGACTAATTTTGGGGAGGTTCCCTTTTGGCAAGTTACATCTGAATCTCTCT
>NW_023413635.1:10007-151408 GCF_903995425.1 Onychomys torridus | reverse complement strand
TTCATACGATAAGACCAGAAAGGAACTCACTTCATCACACTAGACACACAACATACCCTAGAAGAACAATTCATAAAATCTAGTGATTTTTGAAGCATGATTGTTCTTCACTATCTGAATACTCACATGTGAAGTCATAATTTGGCATTTGATCCCATAGGCTATTATTTCTTTAAGTAATCATATCACGATAAATGAATTCTGCGACCATCCTCTTAGTCATGTTGACATACACCCAGCATGTTGAGTCCACCTCTTGCATTCACTATTAATTTGTGTTATGATTTCATTGGCTGATGAAATCCTAATTTGGGTGTCGGTCCACTTGGATCATTCACATGTCTTATTAATTTGACCACTAGATTATTCCAAAAAAATTATTTCCCCTGTCAAAAACATATGCTGCTGAACAGATTCAAGAGTTATACATGTAAACATTCTTAAACATTTTGTAAACTTGACATTCAGTACAACAAATTTCTGTCATTATAGAGTTTTGTTTCTGAAACCCTTGAGACATTTCTGCCATTTGTCTTGCATTCTTTTCTTATATGACTTTATCCTGAAGAAATTCAAATTATTCACATTCAATATAACTTTTCATAAAGATTATACTATAGCAAATCACTGCATAATGAGCTACATATTAAGTTATGGCAAATTTAGGACCTCATTTTATATACCAACACTAAATGTCAACCAGAACAACCAATTTGCAGTCAATACCTAGAGCCTCTCTATGAATTATGGTGCCCTGGTGCAAATGCCCAGACATAAACTACTCCCACTGACTCTGTACTCACTTCTCTGTGTTACTCTATCCATCCACACAGCCTTTATCTTGTCACTTCCTCACAGTCCATTACCTTTTGCTAAATTGGTGCATATTCCTTCAACTCATACAGACTGGGAAAGACCTTGATTCTAGGAAGATACAGGATTTGCTCTCCCTAGTACCCACCTGTCTGGTGGTGGCATGGGTGGGCATGAGCTTCCTTGTTTCCCCTACCCTCACCCAGCAATGCCTTGGCCATGGGGAAGAGCTGGCCCTGTGGTATTAAGAGCTGAAGGCTATTCTTTTAATTGATGTCTCCTCTTCCCAGATGACGTTAGTTGTGATGACTCAGATGTATCGAGTTGTCAGGAAACTATCAAGCACAATTGACACCACATAATTTTGGCACATAACTACATTAGTACAAATCTACCTTTCCTTTCCCATTCATCCCCAAGATCTCACATTAAATTCTAAGTAGGGGATGGAAAGATGGCTGGGCATTTAACCAGCACTGGTTACTCTTGCCTGAGGACCCAAGTTTAATTCCCAGCACCGAATAAGGCAGCTCACACCTGTCTGTAACTTTAGTCCATGGATTTCAATACCCTGACACAGATATACATTCAGACCTTGGAGGCCCAAGGAGGACATTGATCCCTTGGAGCTACTGTTACAGGTGGGTGTGAAACTACATTTTATGAAGGCTGTGTATTGAACTCTGTCAATTTATAAGAGCAGTACATGATTTTGTCTACTGAGACGTCTCTCCAGATTCTGCAATATTCTGTAATATCTGTTTATTGAAACATCCCTCTCACTCCTAAGTTCTACTTCTCAAACTCCAAGGATGCATGAGAATGCTGTAGTTTTCTACCTATGAGGGGTAGCATTGCTTTGCCTTCATCTGCAAACATGAGGTCACAAAATTCCTTCAGTTTCTCCAATAATCAATTGCTGTCAAAGTCTTACATTCACTAAGATAGGAAAAGGAAACCTCTGAGTTAATCTCAAATCTTATTGCATATTACATACAAAAATAACATTTCCATGCATCATGAAGGTCCAAAAGTCAAGTCCTGTAAAAACAGGGTGGCTGAGTGGAAGGTTATGGCAGACAACACAGATAAAAGTAGCATACATGAAACTGAAAAAAAAAATCATTAGAAGAAACAGTGAGAGTCACTAGCTAATGAATAACCTTGTATTGTATTCTAATTGGTGGTTCTATACCAACATTACATTTGTCAGTAAAATTTATGAAATTTGACTTCTGGAAAATGTTTTCTCCCTTAACTTTTGAAGAGAATTTCTCTCTGGTCTTAGCAAAATGATGAACACTTGGGGACAAAGACACATCCCAGCAAGCCAGCACTGGAGCTAAGATGGAGAAGACCTCCACAGCCACCATGACCTTGCCCTTAGTGCCGTGGTAGACAGGGAGAAAGTGACCCAGAACACTGCAGAACAACAGCATGCTGAATGTCAAGAATTTGGCTTCATTGAAGTGTCAGAAGAGATTCCTGGCCGAAGAAGCCACGATGAAGCTCCCCAGGGCAAAGAGAGCCCAGGTATCCTAAGACACAGTAAGTAAGCAGTTACTGAGCCCTTGTTTTGCATACAATAATGATGTGCCCATGCCGGAGTGTGCATCATGTCAACCAGAGGGAGGAGAAGCTCCCAGCCAGATTGCACAGAGAAAATTTGGATGACTGTGCAGGTGGGAATGATGTAGGTTGGTGCCCCTGATACCAGGAGCCACTTCATCCTTCTTCCAGGGAGTAGTGACTTTGAAGGCCAAAACCACAAGTAATAGTCTTGGCCAACACATGTGGAAAACAGCCACAGTAAATAAAACTCCATATGTTATTTGCTGCAAGATGCAGGTGATTGAGTTGGGATGGCCAAGAAGAGCAAAAGGTCGGAGAAAACAGAAGATGAGGGAGATGAGCAGGATTGTAGCTGAGAGTGAGGTTATTGGCCTCAACAATGGGAGTGTCTTGGTGCTTCACAAAGATCCCAAGAACCAGAACTGTGAATGCAGACAAACACAAGGCCATGCAGGACAGAGTCATCCCCAAAGGGTCATCAAAGGCCAGAAAGATCACATCTTTGTACAGACAGTGGTTCTGCTCTGCATTGGCATACTGGTCCTCTGGCACTTCACTACACTGATCCATATCTGATGCGAGAAAGCAAAAGTATTGTAGTGTAACTTCTCATTTCTTATGGACAGGCCACGCCAGTGATTTTGGAAACTTAAAACATCCATATAGTTTATTGTGAAAGATTAATTGAGTCTTTTCTGAAATGCAATGCTTCCAATTTCATAATGCCTACATTCTTCAAGGGACACAAACACGATCCTATTGATACACTTATAACATGAATCTTTTCTTATCTGTGAATTAGAAAGTGATGCCCCTCATGAGAGTTGGAGACTTGGTCTTATCCAGGATGAAAAATCTATAGCTTTTTTCTTGATTCCCATATGTATCATCACCAAACACCCCCCCCCCCCCCCCCCCAAACAAAAACCCCCCCCATGAGTAGCCGAGCAACAACACAAATAGGATCTATACGTGCGTGCAAGTGCATATGAATGTTGAAACAGAAATGAAAAAGAGAGCTTTGGAATATAGTAAATGAAGAAGAGTCATGGAGTTTGAGAGTTTTGTGCATTGTGATGTGTGGGAAATAGAAGGGGGAAGAGAGGGGGTTCTATAATGTATGAAATCCTCAAGAAAAAATTTAATTAAATTAATATTATAGTTGTCGTCCTCATAGGGAATAGGGATAACAAAACGAAGTTTATAAAATAAGATTAATCTGACTATTAACTTAGAAAAACTCTACTGGTACATTAGCACCCATAAGTCTTGTACTTTGTATCACCACCTTTCTGAAGCACAGTGCACCTACTTCCTTCCCAATTTCCTTAGTAGTATGAATCTGTGTTGGTTGACCCACCCCCACATTTTTCCTGTGGGTATTCTTGGGGAGTAGAGATAAGAGATTAGATAAAATATAGAGGGAAGAAGACAGACAGACAAACAGAAAAACAGGATAGCCTCAGAGGTGCCTATCCATAATCCACCAGCCCAGCACTTTATTCCAAAGGGCTTTTCTATTATCAATTGCCAAGGGTGGAGGCAAAAGACCCTCCCCCTTATTAATACAACTAAATGTAGACCCTACCAAATCAGCCATACCAGGGCTCTTGGATCCAATCATTCCTCTTATGCAGACCTCTGGGAAGGCAAAGCTCAGATATCACTTAGGGAATGCCTTTGGAATCCAACCAGACCTGGGTCTAAATGTACTCAATGGTGAAGGAGTTATTGGCAAAACAGCATTGAACAAGACAACATGGTGAGAGACTTCCCAAGTTGCAGGTGGTAACACAGAATATATGACATGAACAAATAATAGCGCATTCATAAGTTTGTAATTTACCACCACCATCAAGTAAAGGAAATATGATTGCTGACTAATGTTCGCTAAATGTGGATACACAATGGAGAGCAATTATGTGCTAATGGCCAGCCCATGTTACATTTTTTTGTTTTGCTTTTCTTTAAGGGGCTGGAAGATGCGCACCTCAGCTGTTACGCACCAACATGGTCTAATCTGTGAAGAGGTCTAAGTCCAGTTCCCAGAACATGTGAAAGGACCATCATACTACCTGTAACTCTGGTACAAAGGGCATCAGATGACTCTGATGTCCTTCACATGGACTGGCCCTGTATGGACTACTATCATCTACATCTGTCTAATTCAAATATCATAAACATAAAAGTTTTGTTATTTTTTGTTGGTATTGGATATTATTAAATGCCCCGCTTATATAGTTATTATCTTTAATCGATTTTATTACAATCTGTTTTTTTTAAAACAGTGTGTTTTGTGTGGTGTGTATGTCGTGTGTGTGTCTGTGTTGTGTGTGATGTATGTAGTGTGTGCTGTGTGTGTGTGCAAAGGCAAATTGTAAAGAAGCCATCTTGTAGGAAATTCGGATCCTCTCAGCTTCCAATTCGGCTTCCTAAGATGAAGTGACGGAATCAGACTTAGGCAAGGAGATTTACCTGCTAACATCATGACCCCAACTAATCTTTTTTTTTTTAAAGGAATTTTGTGACTCTATTATTTATACAGTTGCTCTGCCTGCAATATCCTGCATACAAGAAAGGGCAGCAAATCTCAATACATATAGTGTGAGCCACAAGTGGGATTATGGAAATTGAACTCAGAACCTCATGGGAAGAGCATCCAATGCTCTAAAACCGCTGGGACATCTCTCCTACGCCCCAAATGTCGTTTTTAAATGTGTCTTCGCATTACAGGACAATGAATGGCAATAAAAGTCAAAAGCAATTCTGGAACTCACCTTGCATTTCGGACCTATCTCCAAATCAAATAACCAGTGACTTATGGGATTGTGGCATGCCAAACTAGGCATTGGAATAATTATGACTTTTTAACCTCCACAAACTATGGGGGTGATTTATATTATCTGTGACATTCATGCGCTGTGTACAAAAATCTTAAGTGGAGGACTCCTGTCATTTCTCTACATTCCAAGTGTCCACGACTTTTCCCCATTTTTATAACTGAAATCAAGTGGCTGTCTTCTGGTTAGCTGTCTCTAGTATAACATTTTACTCATATCAGACTACATAGATAAGTCACCACAACCTACAATGCTAATACAGTCTCAAATACTCTCTGAAACCTCCCTCACATTGATTAACAGCAGCGTTGCATTCTCACCCCCAAAGTTTCCTTAGCAGGCATCCCATTTCCAGGCCTGATGGTACCAACCTGATTCCACATATATCATGGCTGTCTTTCCACACACCCTGTCAGCTAAATGACAAACAAAAAACCAGCCCATCCATAACATGTTGTATAAACAGCAAGCCCACACACCACACAATACTTAAGTTACCATCCAACAACAGTCCACCTCAATATCTCTCTCCTGTCAGCAATGTTTGGTGGTAGTGGCAAGAAACACGTTGTGTAGGATTTCATAAGACTTCCAGTGGCAGGAGAGGATTCAAACAGTTAGGAGTGCTTACAGCATCGTGGCAGAGAACAAGCGGTTGAGACTCAGCATCATGTGGAAACCTCAATACCTGGACTGTAGACTTAAGGTTCCAGGGGCTTGTGCCTATTTTGGCCTCCACAATCTCCTGCACATAAACTTAACACAGAAACACATACATACACTCAAGGAGCGATAAAATGAAATAACCAATATTTACAAAGACTCCGGGAATGACAATCTATCTACATGTACCTTTACAGGGATATAAAGTCATATGGGGCAGATTTAGTGCAGATTCCTTCACAGGGCTGTTTGATTTTTCAAAAACACTTTCTTTTATCAAAAATCACTACCCAAGCAATATTTTAGCAGTGTTTTAAAGATATTTTGTTAAAGACACAGGTGTTAAGTATAAGAACATTATTATTAGATTACATACTTGTTAAAAAACAAAATTAGGAAAGAAATAGATTTTTACCTGTGCAGTAAAAGGCCATAAGAACTTATAGGTTACAAAAGACCTCCCTAGCTCAAAACTGACTCCATGAATAAAAGTACACTCAGACTATAAAACTCACCACCTTAGCAGCACACCTTCCAAACTGAAGCAAAAGGTCTAATCCATCACAGTCTTATAGTTCTGGGAAAGTCTCACATGCATTAACTTACGTCTCAGCTTTCTGTAGATCTGCTGTTCAAGCGCACTGTCTTGGTAACTGAAGAAATGTCAAACCAAATATGTTCTTTCGCTGAAACCTCACCCTGAGAAAGGCTCAAGTGCTAACCACTGGGGTTACTGAACATCCACTATGAAGACTTTTATTCTGGCTTTTAACCTATGTCTGAGCAGGCTTCTCTGGTTGATACCAACAGCAGGTGAAGCACCCTTCCAGGCCCTTCAAAGGCTGCAGTGTAGATAGCAGAAGTCAGTCAATGTGAGGAATTCTTCCCTGCAGTAAACAATTACCATGTCATCATTTGCGAAATCTCATATTTGCTGGGCAGAGGTGCAATCAAAACAGCAGGCTGCCATTCCCTCCTGATTGGAAATTTTCTGAATCCAGGCTGGCAATCAACACTGCACACAGCCAGAGGCATCTGAGGAAAATCAACAGAGCTGGGCAGGAGTTGACATACTTCCATTCAACAGTAATAGCAGGCTCATCATGTTGAGTAGTTTAACAAGTTTGCTTTCTATACATGACCTGACTGCAGACATTTTCTTTCAGTAGTTTGTACAAGGCCACACAGAATATATGAGAACAAATTGATGGAATGTTCGATTGTCTTCTGAACTACTAAAAGTTCAGGAAGATCTAGGAGGCTATGTTGATGTGACCACTGAATGCACTTGAACTGAAACACCCTACCCACCCATGGCTGTATAGCTTAGCTATTTTCAACTGGACACAAAATCAGAGATACAAGAAAAAATTAAAACTTAATTGAGAATTGTCTCTTCTCGATTGGCCTTCATGTCATATTGCTGACCTATTTTTTAGTGCTCATTAATTCTGGGAAGCAACAAACCACACTTGGTGCCATTTTCTGAATTTAGTGGAAATGCCTTTGAGCTTCCTCTCCATACAAGTACAATGTTGATTTATGGTTTTGCAATCTTATAGAAAAACTTATTTTGTCAAGACAATGTCCCTGTTTATTTTCAAGGATTTTTTTATATTTCTTGTTTTTTTCTGAAAGGACTGCTGGAATTCTCAAGAATTTCTGTATATTTTCACCGAGATACAAATTTTATCCTAGCATATATTATATGGGACTATTTATACTTGATTGATTGCAATATGGCTGATACCAGCCTTACCATCCCTGCTAATTTAAGGGCATCTGGTAAGGACTGATATTTCTATATGTGCTATTGAGACCTGTTTGCTAGTATTTACATGAGAATTCCTCCATCAATCGATTCATTGATTAGAGTACAATGTTTTCCTTTCTGATTACACTTCACCCTAATGGTGTTTTCCTTTACTGCAGAGACTACTGTTCTTTATTTATGAGTGTACGATTTACTCTGAGCAACACAGTACTTTTTTTTAATTTCATTGTCGTGTTCCTTCGGTTAGAGAGTAGGATTATCAAATTCAAGTTCATTAATGAAGGCATTGGTTGATATTGTCAATTTGTGTTTTTATAAGTTTTATCTGTATTTCAAATACTTTGCTTTCTGTCTAGTGATCTATTGCAAATCTTCGCGATGTAGCACTTGGGGCCAAAGATGATGCATCAGAGTGATGTACTAGAGGGCAAGACAGAGAGGACTTCATAGCCACCATGACTTTCCCCATGGTGCTGTGGTAGATGCAGAGGAAGCTGACCCAGACACTGCAGAACACCAGCATGCTGAAAGCCAGCAACCTGGCTTCATTGAATGTGTCAGGCAGATTCCTGGATAAAAAAGCCATAAGGTTGCTGCCTATAGCCAGTGTTCCCAGGTATCCCAGGATGTAGGCAACAGCTGAGCCTTTGTTGCTAAGGATGATGATGTGTCCATGTTCTGAATGAGCATCTTTGTCAATACATGGAGGAGAGGTTGCCAGCCATATTCCAGAGAGAACACCTTGCAGCATGGAACAGATGGGAATGATGCAATTAGGGGCCCTTGCTATCAGCAGTCACCTCCTCTTTCTCCCTGGAGCAGTGATCTTGAAGTACAGTGAGAGTTTTGGCCATCACAGTGGAAAGAGCCACAGTGAACAGAAGTCCAAATGTGTTCTGCTGCAGGATACAGGTAACTGTGCTAGGATGGCCAATGTAAAGCAAGGGACAGAGAAAACAGAGGGTCAGAGTGATGAGCAGGATGTAACTGAGATGCCTGTTATTGGCCTTGACAATGGGAGTGTGTCTGTGCTTCAGAAACACCCCAAGAAAAAACAGCTGTGAGTGAGGAGAAACCCAAGGACATGACGCTGAATATCCTCCCCAAGGGTCATCATAGGCCAGAATGTCACAGTCTTATGTTGACAGTGGCTCTTCTCATTGTTTGCATGGTGAGATCTGGACACTTCACACACTGATCCACATCTGGCAGAAAGGCAGGTGATCATGAATGCATACTCAGGTTCCCTCTTTTATTCTAAGTCACTTACCTGCTCCAGAACTTTGCAATGATATCTGAACCGTTTGCTTTGTTTCACATACAAATACAGAAGGATTAATTCAATTTGCCTTCTACTTCATGCTGAAGGAATTAAGCAGCACCAATGCTTTCTCTGTTGTTACTCATATGGTATCCTCACCTTGAGTGACACTGTTGTATCTGTTTTACAAGTCACTAGTGCACTGACATACATCACATGGACCTTATTTCACTCTGAAATTGCTCTTCATTAATACATCTCCATTCTTAAGAGGGCATGAGACTTCAGTGCAATAGAGAGAATGTCTTTTAGAAATCATATAATGATGTTCCCTTATTTTCCAAATGCGTCTACATTCATAAAATCCTTGGAGTTCTCCAAGTGTCTTCATTCTATGAAGGAGCCTGAATGATTTAAAATTCTTAAATTCTTGCAGCCTTGAAGCACTTCATCAGTGACACTGTTTTCATAACTCTGTACAGTAGTAGCTATGTATTACATAGATAAAGAACTATTCATGTATTCTTATGTCTATATGGACAAGTGTTTGAACTCTCTGTTCCTGATGTCTTATCAATTTACTCTTGTTTATGATTAATGATTATGGATTTTTCGACCGTATTTTCCATGTAGTAATAATGTCCATATTTCTATACACTTTTTATTTTTGATATATATTTAATTCTCTTTATATCATCATATTATAATTCACACTCCCAATAAAGTCCATTCTGTTCATGATTTTGGACTTTCTGAACTCCTCTCAGATTCTCCCCATCTCCATGCCCACCCAATTCCACACCCTGTCTTTCTCTTTTTCTTTAAAAAAGAATAAAACAAACTCACAACAAACAAAATAAAACAACAATTAAATAAACTCACTCTCTCACATATGCACACACAAACCACAAAAGCACAAAAACACAAAGTTGTGAATCAAAGTATAAAGAAAAATTCCAACAAGACCAGAAGAAATTAAATAAAGAAAAACAACAGCTCAGAACTTTACTATCTCCATTCATCTCTATATTCTGGCCGCAAACTCTGGCACTTTAATGGAGTCCAGGCTGTTCCTAGGGACCCCAGTCTTCTCAACAGCTCCAGGCTGCACTGTCTCCCCAGGACTTCATAGTCCAACCTGCAACTTCAGCAGAAGGTGTCTGCTTTACCAAAGGCCATGTTGATTTTAGGAACCCTAGCATCCCCTTCATTTGGAACCATATTCCAGCAAACAGCTCTGGATCTTCCTAGGGACACCAGGTATGTCTCTGCCCACTGCTGGGTAATACTCTTTAAAGCATACCTAATAGAGTCCAGCAGCACCATGCCTCTTGGGCTCCATATTCCAGCCCACAACTCTGGCATATTTAGGGGATTCCAGGACCCCAGGTATGATATCATACCACCACTTAACACTCCTTAAAGCCTGCTCTACAGGCCCAGACTATACTTTCTCCTTTGGGCTCCATATTCCATCTCACAACTTAGGCAGAAGACTTGTGTTTTACCTCAGGCCCGGCTGGTGCTAGAGACCAGAGTTAAGACACTTCCCACTGCTAGCCAACACTCACCAAAACTGGCCCAACTGCCTCCAACTGCACACTACCTGCACTCCCTATCAGAGCCCACAACTTCAGTTGCTTTACTGTAGCCTGTGCTATACTAGGAATCCCAGACACCAAGCAGAGAACCAGAACACAAGAGGCCACAAAAGTTATTGGAAGCACAGAGGCCAGGTAGGCATCTAAATCCCAGAGATCTTGCATGCCATAAAACCGCACTGGAGATTACCTACTGGACCTATAAACTGCCTAGTCACCATAATCCCTGACCACTTAGGCCAGAAGACCAAAGAGGAAGTAGAAACTAAGAAACAAAACACCCATTCAACAAAGATAAAGTCAGAAATATCTAGATGTATAACTAATGCAAACCTAGATGCCTAAATGCCAGTGTAAGAATACAATCATCAACAGAAAGGGTACTATGGCATCACCAGAGACCAGCTACTCTATAACTAAAGACCTGAACATTCCAACAGCACTGAACTTCAAGAAAGCAACCTTAAAAACAACTTTATGAAGATGATAGAGGGAATGAAAAACATCCCGTGATGAAATTGAGTAAAAGACAAACAAAAAATTAGAGGAAATTGATAAATTACTTAAAGAATGCCAAGGAAGTCAGGAAAATACAAACAAACAGGTGAAGGAAACTGATCAAGACCTGAAAATGGAAAGAGAAGCAATAAAGAATACACAGATGGAGGCAATTCTGGAAATCAAAAATCTGGGTCATTGAACAGGAACTACAGATGCAAGCATCACCAACAGAATTCAAGATATGGAAGAGAGAATTTCAAGTGTGAAAGATACAATAGAAGAAACAGATTCATTGGTCAAAGGTAATGTTGAATCTAAAAAATTCTTAACACAAAAATTCCAAGAAATATGGAAATCTCTGAAAAGACCAAAGTAAGAATACTACAAATATAAGAAGAATACCAGCCTAAATGATCAGAAAATAAATTCAATAAATACATAGTAGAAAAAATTTTGAACCTAAAGAGGGACATGCCTATACAGGTACAAGAAGCTAACAGAACACCAGACAGAGTGGACCAGAAAAAAATGTCCCAAAGCCACATAATAAGCAAAACACTGAACATACAGAACAATGTTCTAATATAACCATTATAAGCTGAAAGGGAAAAAAAATCATGTAACATATAAAGGCAGACCTGTTAGAAAACAATAGCCACAAATATTTTGACTTAACTCTAACTACCCAAGAGAAGGACCTGTATGATAAGTCCCTGAACAAAGAAATTGAAGAAGATATCACAAAATGGTAAGCTCTCCCATGTTCATGGATAGGTAGGATTAACATATGAAAAATGTCAATCTTATCAAAATAATCTACAGATTCAATGCAATTCCCATTAAAAGTCCAGCACAATTCTTCATAGACCTGGAAAGAACAATACTCACCTTCATATGGAAAAAAAACACCCAACAGGATGGCCAAAAGAACTGTGTACAATTATACAACCTCTGGAGGAATAATAATCCCTGACTTCAAGCTTTACTAGAGGTTCAGTAATAAAAACAGGTTGGTACTGGCATAAACACCAACATGTGGACCAATGGAATAAAATTGAAGACACTGACATTAATACACACACCTATGAACATATAATTTTTGACAAAGAAGCCAAAACTGTACAATGGAAAAAAGAAAGCATCTTCAGCAAATGGTGCTGGCATAACTGGATGTCAACATGCAGAAGATTGCGAATAGATCCTTATCTGTCACCATGCACAAAACTTAAGTCCAAGTGGTTCAAAGACCTTAACATAAACCTGGTTTCTCTGAACCTGACAGAAGAGAAAGTAGGAAGTAGTCCTGAACCCATTGACAACAGAGACCACTTTCTAAATATAACACCAGTAGTACAGACACTGAGAGCAACAATTAATAAATGGGACCTCTTGAAACTGAGAAATTTTTTGTAGGACAAAAAACATGGTCAATAAGACCAAAATGACAGCCTACAAAATGGGAAAAGATCTTCACCAACACCTCATGTAATCTCCTGCATATGTAAAGAATTCAAGAAACTAGACATCAAAATACTTAACAGTCCCAATAAAAAATGGGCTGGAGTGCTAAAGAGAATTCGCAACAGAAGAAGCTCCAAGGTATGATAGACATTTAAGTAATTGCTCAACATCCTTAGTCACCAGAGAAATGCAAATAAAAAGGACTCTGAGATACTATCTTACACTTGTCAGAATGGTTATGATCAAAAACACTAATGACAGTCAATGTTAGAGCAAGGGGACATTCCTCCACAGTTGGGGGGAGTGCCAACTTGTACGGCCACTGTGGAAATCAGTATGGCTGGTTCTCAGAAAATTTGGAATCAATCTTCTTCAAGATTGTAGTATAAATAGCTACACCACTCTTGGGCATATTGCCAAGGAAAGTTCAGTCATACCACAAGGACATAGGCTTAACTATGTTCATAGGAGCATTATTTGTAATAACCAGAACCTGGAAAAAACCTAGATGCCTTTCAACTGAAGAATGGATAAATCGTATGTGGTATATATACAGCAGTGAAAAAACAATGACATCATGATGTTTGCAGGCAAACGGAATGAACCGGAAAATACAGAGTGAGGTAACTCAGACTCAGAAAGACAAACATTGTATTTACGCACTCATAAGTGGATACTAGATATAAAGCAAAGGATAACCAGACTGAAACTCACAGCTGCATGGAGGCTACCTAGTAAAGAGAATCCTAGGAAAGACGGAGTGATCCCTCAGCGACAGAGAAATGGATGAGATCTACATGAGTAAACTGGTGGTAAGACAATTAATGGAGGACAAGTGTGAGGGGAAAGAGAACTTAGGGGAGTGGTGGGTCTTAGCTGGATCAGGAACAGAGTGGGAGAACAAGGAAAAAGAAGCCAGGATAAATGAAGGCACCATGGGAATAGGAAGAAGCAGAGAACTAGAATAGTCCCCAGGAATCCACAAAGATGACTTCAGTGGCAATGTTCGAGACCAAACATGATAGATCCTTGATGCAGTGACTCATGGAAGGAGATTCAGAGATCCATGTCCAAGTCCCAGGTGCAGCTCTAGTAGTCTAACCAGTGAGAGAGAGGAGGGATTATATGAGCAAGATCCATTGAGACCATGAGTGGGAAAATTACAGAGACAACTAGCCAAACTAGTGGAAACACATGAACTATGAACCAATAGCTGAAGAGCCCCCATGGTACTGGATTAGGCCCTCTGGATAATTGAGACAGTTGTTCAGCTTGAACTGTTTAGTGGGCCCATAGGCAGTGAGACCAGGACTTGTCCTTAGTGCATAAGCCGGCTTTTTGGAACCTACTGCCTATGCTGAGCACTTTATTCAGGCTTGGTGTAGGGAGGTAGGTATTAGATCTGCCTCAACTTACTCTACCAGGCTCTGCAGATTCCCCAGTGGAGGCCTTGCCTTGGAGAAGGTGAGCATCAGGGGTGGTTTCAGAAGGGAGGCTGGGGGTGGGATGACAGGGGAATACATGGTTGATATGTAAAATGAATAGAAAAGATCTCTTAATAATAAAATAAAACAATACACCAAACTTATTAAGGGAGACTGTAAATGCCAGAAGAGTCAGGAGATTTGTTACGTAGACTCTAATAGAAAGTTGATGGCAGCCCATACTACTATATCCAGCAAATGCTCAATCAGACAGAGAAAAACTGATATTTCATGACAAAGTCAAATTTAAAGCATATTTACCCACAAACCTAGGTCTAGAGATAGTATGGGAAGCAAAATTCCAACCAAAGCTCCAAGAAGGATAACTATATGCAATATAATATGGCAATAGATAATCTCATACCAACAAAAACCAAAGAATGGAAACACACACACACACATCAAAACCACCACCACCAACAAAGTAGCAGGAATTAACAGTCATTGATCACTAATATTTTTTAATATTAATGGACTCAATTCCATAATAAAAAGACATATGTAAGAGCATGAATATGAAAACTGGATCCATTCTTTTCCTGCATACAAGAAACACATCTGTGCACCAAATATAGACATTATTTCTGAGTAAAGTGTTGGAAAAAAGGTGCCTACATAAAAAGAGGAGAGATCTCATATCAGCAACTTAATAGTTCATCTGAAAGCTTTAGAACAAAAAGAAGCAAGAACACTTAAGAAAGAGTGGATGGCAAAAATAATCAATTGCAGGCTGAAATCTATAAAATAGAAACAAAGAGAAGAATACAGAGAATCAATGAGCTGGTTTTTGAGAATATCAACAAGATAGACTAACCACTATCCAAACTAATTAAAAGGCAGAGAGAAAATACCAAAATTAACCAAATCAGAAATGACAAGGGAAGGGCATAACAACAGGCACCAAGGAAATTCAAGGAATCAGTAGGTCATACTTGAAAAACATCTACTTCACAAAATTGGATAATCTAAGAGAAATGGATGTTTCTCTTGATAGATACAACTTACCAAATTTAAATCAAGTTTAGATAAACTATTTAAATAGATCTATAACCTCTATAACCTCTAAGGAAATAGAAGCAGTCATTAAATGTCTCCCAAGCAAAAAAAAAAAGCCCAGTGCCAGGTGGTTTTAGCACAGAATTCTCCCAGACTGTTGAAGAAGAGCTAATAACAAGACACCACAAATTATTGCACAAAATAGAAGCAGTCTCCCTGATATCCAAATCACAAAAAGAGTCAACAAAGAAAGAGTATAACAGACCAACTTCCCCATTTAAGATAGTTGCAAATATAATAAAATTCTTGCAAATAGAATCCAAGAACATATCCAAAAGATCAACGATCTTGACCAAGTAGGTGTCATTCTAGAGATTTAGGAATGTTTAAACATACAAAAATCAGTAAATATAATCACCATATAAACAAACTGAAAGAATGAAAATCACCTATGATCATCTCATTGGATATTGAAAAATCCTTTGACAAAATCTAATACTCGTCATGGTAAAAGACTTAGAGAGATTAGGGATACAAGGCACATATTTCATCATCACAAGGCAATTTACATCAAGCCTATAGCCAACATTAAAGTAAATGGAGAGAAACTCATGAAATTCCACTAAAGTCAGAAACAACACAAAGTTATGCAATCCCTTAAAACTCCTCAATATAGTACTTGAAGTTCTAGCTAGAACAATAATACAACTAAGGAGATAAAGGGCATAGAAATTGGAAAGGCAGAATTGAAAGTATCATTATTTGCAGATGATATGACTGTATACATAATTGGCCCCAAAATTCTATCAGGGTCCTCCTCCAGCTGATAACCCACTTCAGCAATGTGGCTGAATACAAGTTTAATTAAAAAATTCAGTAGCTCTCCTTTACAAATTAGAAAGTGTTTGAGAAAGAATTCAGGTAAATAACCCCCTTCACTATAGCCATAAACAATATAAAATCTTTTGTAGTAACCCTAACCAAGGAAGTGAAAGACTTGCATAACATAAATTTAAGTGTTTGAAAAAGAATTGAAGACTATATAAGAAGACGTAAAGAGTTCTCATGTTCATGGATCAGTAGGTTCAACCTAGGAAAATATGGCCATTTTACCATAAGCAATCTACAGATTCAATGTAATCCATGTCAAAATTGCAACACAATCCCACCCTTAACAGAGTTGAAAGGACAAGACTCAATTTCATATGGTAAAGCAAAGACCTTGGATGGCTAAAACCGTCTTGTACAATAAAAGAACTGCTGGAGGTATCACCATCCCTGATTTAAAACTCTATTACAGAACTATAGTAGCAAAACCCATAAAGTATTGGCCTAAAAACAGGTAGGTTGATCAATGGAGTCTAATAGAAGACCCAGATTTAAATGCACACACCTATGGACACCTGAATTTTGACAAAGAAGCCAGAGAGGCACAATGGAAAATTAAAACATAGTCCGCAAATGGTACTGATCTCACTGGATACCCTAATGTAGAAGAATGCAAATAGATTTATAGTATTCATCTTGCATAGAACTCAAGTCCAAAGGGATCAAAAGCCTCAACATGAAGAAGAAACCAGAATCACTGAACTTAACAGAAGAGAAAGTGGGGAGTAGCCTTGAACCCTAGGCACAGGAGATGCCTTTGTGAAGAGAGCAGCCATAGCACAAGCACTAAGCTGAAAAACTAATATATGGGAGCCCATGAAACTGATAAGCTTCTATAAGGCAAGGACACCATAAATAGGAGAAAATGGCAGCCTAGAGATTGGAAAAAGTTTGCTCCATGTCTACATCAAATACATCAAATGATAAAAAGAACTAAAGAAACTGGACATCAACAAACCAAATAATCAAATGAAAGATACGGTATAAATCTAAACAGAGAATTCTTTTTTTAATAAATAATTTTTTTCTGTATTATTATGTGTTTTAAGTTTTATACATCAGCCATGGATTCCCCTGTCCTCCCCCTCCCGACCCCACCCCCGCCTTTCCCCCAGTCCCTCCCCTTCATTCCCATGTCCTCCAGGATCAAGGCACCC
The DNA here is from genome assembly GCF_903995425.1 of Onychomys torridus. NCBI lineage: Eukaryota > Metazoa > Chordata > Mammalia > Rodentia > Cricetidae > Onychomys > Onychomys torridus. Next base: position 134,397 of record NW_023413635.1, on the reverse strand, counting down.
CTGGGGATTCATTTAAACATGGTAGATACAGTACAGGCAGGTCCTGTCATCTCCTTCCAGACTGAGCAAAGTGGCCCTGTGTAAGCCCAAGGTTTCAAAGAGCCAGCTCATGCACTAAGGACAGATCCTGGTCCCACAGACTGGATGACTCCCAAACAGATCAAGCTATTCAATGGTCTCACTTCTCCAGAGGGCCTGATCCACCTGGGGGCTCCACAGCCTTTGGCTCATAATTCATGTGCTTCCATTCATTTGGCTATTTGTCCCTGTGCTTTTTGCAATCTTGGATTCAATAATTCATGCTCTTGCAGACCCTCCTCTTTCTCAACAGTTGGATACCTGGAGCTCCACCTGGGGACTGGCCGAGGATCTTTGCATCCACTTCCATCAGTTATTGGATGAGAGTTCCAAGAAGACCACATAAGACCAGGAATAGGCAGAGTGCTCCAGAGGTCCCCAGAAATCCACAATGATCCTCTGTAGTATGCTGGCAATGGTCGAGAGAAAGCCTGATCTGAGCTAGTCTGGTGATCAGATGGCCAAACAGAGAATTCTTAATAAAGGAAACTAAAATGCCTGAGAAACTCTTGAAGAAATATTCAATATCTTTAGCCATCAGGGAAATGCAAAATAAAAAAATTTTGAGATTTCATCTTACACCAGTTAGAATGGCTATAATCAATCACACAAGTGACTTCTTATGCTAGTGAAGATACAGAGAAAGGAGAACATTCTTCCATGTTGGTGGGAGTGAAATTTTGTACAGCCAGTATAAAACAAACATAGGGATTCCTCAGAAAATAGAGAACTGACCTACCTCAAGACCTAGCTATTCCACTCTTGGGCACACAGCCAAAGGACATTCCATCCTCTCAGAAAGTAACTTCCTTAACACTGATCACAGCAGTGTTATTCATAAGAGCTAGAAACTGGAAAAAATGTAGGTACCCCTTAACCAAAAGATGGATAAAGAAAATGTGGTACATTTACAGAATGGAGTATTATTTATCTGATAGAAAAAAAATGACCTCATGGAATTTTCTGGTAAATGGATGTAACTAGGAAAAAAACATACTTTGTGAGTTAATCCACAACAAGAAATATAAAGGAGATGTATCCTCACTTATCAGTGAGCATCAGCTGTTAAATAGAGGATAATCATACTACATTCCACAGACACAGAGTTGCTAAGTGACAAGGAGGGCTGGAGGGGTAACAAATGAACATCCCTGGGAAAGGGAAATGTAATAGACTTTTGTGGGTGTACTGGGGGCAGGTGGGGGATGAGAAGAGGAGGGATCAGGTGCAGAGTGAGGAACACAGGGAGAGAGTATAAGGACAGAGTATTGGAACAGGTGGATATAAGGAAACTAAGTGGAAATCTAGTGCAGTGGATACTCTCTGGAAGCTATGAGGATAACCCTAAAGAGGAGACCTAGTAATGGAGGAAATGGAGCCTAAACTGGCCATTTTATGTCACCAGGCTGGGCTCTAATTGCTAATTGGTGGGACTTTGACACCAATCCAGCCACCAAAATTTCCATCTCCAACCTCCCCTGAAAACAAGCTGTCCTGGCACAGTGGGGGCTCAGAGCTTATGGGGTGGCCAATCAGTGACTGATCTGTCTTGAGGACCAAGTCCTGAGAAATAGCCCATGCTTGACATTGCCTGGATGTCCAGGAACATAAAGCTGAATTCTTAGAGACCTAGAAGATAACCAAAAACTATTAAAAAGAAAAAAAGAAGGAAATAAATGAAGAAAAAAGTCAATGAAAAAATTTCTAATCATATTCTGATATAATCATTAACTGGAGCCTAGCCCAATCATCATCAGGAAGATTAACTCCAGCAGCTGATGAGTTGCAGAGACTCATAGCCAAACATTATAGGAAGTTGGTTAAACTACACAGAAGAGGAGGAGGAAGGATTGTATGAGTCAGAGAGGTTGAAGTCACCAGGAGATCATGGCCCAAAGAATCATATAAGCAGTGCTCATAGGGGTTCACAGAGACTGAAGCAACAATCAGGGATCCTCCATGGGTCTGTGCTAGGCCTTCTGATTACATACTGAATTATTTTAGCTTGAGATTTTTGTGGGACTCCTTACATTTGGAAGTGGACGTGTCCATGACTCTTTTGCCTACACATGGGACTCTTTCATCCTACTATGTAGCCTGGTCCAGCATTGATATGAGAGTTTATGCTCAGTCTTATTGCATCTTGTTATGTCAAGTTCAGTTGATATTACTTGCAGGCCTGTGACTTTTGGAAGAGAACTGAAAAAACAGTGAATCTGGGGAAGAAGGGGAGGTAGAGGGTGTGGTTGTATGAAAGGAGGGCTGGGGAGGCTCTACTCAGGATATTTGTATAATATATAGAATTATCAAAAATTGAATTAAAGTAAAAAAATAAAACTATGATATGCTCACAAGTCTATGGTTATAAGGGAGAAAACTGCAGTAGTTTGAATGAGAAAGTCCCCTCCCCATTATATCACACATTTGTAAGCTTTGTCCGCAGGTGGTGGAGATATTTGCAAAGGATTAGGAGATGTGGACCTTTTGAGAGAGTCCTGTTTCTGCGGAATAGTTTTAAGGATCTTGTCATTCACAGTGTGTCTTCAATATCTCCTACTTGTGAATCAGTATGTAAAGTCCCAACTGTTCCAGTTGTCATTCTGTCTTAGTTAAATTTCTCATGCTATGAAGAGACATCATAACCAAGGCAACTAATAAAAGAAAGAATTTAACTTGCAGGCTCACAGTTGCAGACGGAGAACATAGCAAGCTGCAGGCAGGAAGGAATGGAGCTGGAAAAAGAGCTGAGAGCTTACATCTGATCTAAAGGCATGATACACAGAGAAAGACCGAGAGGGAGGCAGAGAAAAAGAGATAGAGAGAGAGAGAGAGAGAGAGAGAGAGAGAGAGAGAGAGAGAGAGAGAGAGAGAGAGAGAGAGAAGGGAATGAAGCAGGCTTTTGAAATCTCTATTCCCAACATCAATGACAGACCTCCTTCAAGAAGGCACATATCCTAATCCTTCCAACAGTTCCACACCTGTAGGACAAGCATGCAAGCCTATGATCCGATTGGGGCCTATCTCATTCAACCTACCACACATACCTCTGCTGTGCCTTCCTGGCCCCTTAGCAGTCTGAAATTGTAAGCCAATTAAATGTCTTCTTTATAGGTTGCTTGGCCCTAGTGCCTTTCCACAGCTATAGAGAAGAAACAGAGACAAAATGCATGGTGTCATGAAGCATATTGCACTGGTATGGGAAGAATATTTTTCTCTAGAAAGATCTGTGCACAAGGATTCAAGCACACAAAGCAGTTATGAATTACAATGCCATGAGTATGTTATTTCAGTGGGAGAAATAAACTGTAACCTGTGGTTACCTAATAGTTGGAAGGAAGAGGATTGTCTTTACTGAAGTGAACTGATTGCAGTTCACTTACAGATATTTTTCATTTGTTTGGATATTGCAGCTATGGACAACTGTGAATGTTTTCTGCATGATTGACATGTACCTGTCTCATTGAAAATCTCATTCACTGGGCATTGCTTGCAGTCAAAGCAACAGGCAGCCTCACCCTCTCGGTGGGTTTTCCTGAATCCAGGATGACAGCTCTCACTGCATACAGACTGAGGAATCTGAGAATAATAATATGAATGTTAGCAAATGGCCATGTTTTATGGAATCTCTAGTAGAGTGTTTTTGAATATAGAACTTTCAGTTTATTTATGTTAGTATTTGTAAATGAGGATAGTTGAGGTTTTTTATTGCTAAAGTGTATCATCACAGGCCCATGTGGTAAATGTTTGACCCTAATAACATCACTTTAGTAATGTTTCTTTTACATAAGTGGGTGCCCTTTTGTATGGGCATAAATGTTCAGAATTGAGACTTTATCTTAGTGGATCTTTCCTGCGATGAGTATGTAATGTCCTTCATCATCTCTTTTCATTGATTTTACTTTGAAGTCTATTTTGCTGGATATTAAGATGGTGCTGGCATAACTGGATGTCAACATGTAGAAGGCTGCAAATAGAACCATATCTGTCACCATGCACAAAACTTAAGTCCAAGTAGGTCAAAGACCTCAACCTAAATCCATTTACTCTGAAACCGATAGAAGAGAAAATAGGAAGTAGTCTTGAACACATTGGCACTGGAGATCACCTTCTAAATATAACACCAGTAGCACAGACACTGATAGAAACAATCAATCAATGGGACCTGTTGAAACGGAGAAGCTTTTGTAGAGGGAAGGACACAGACAACAAGACAATGCGACAGCCTACAAAATGGGAAAAGGTTTTCACCAACCCCACATCTGACAGTGGGCTGATATCCGGAATATATAAAGAACTCAAGAAATTAGACATCAAAATGCCCAACAGTCCAATTAAGAAATGGGCTATAGAACTAAACAGAGAATTCTCCACAGAGGAAGTTCAAATGGCTGAAAGACATTTAAGGAATTGTTCAACATCCCTAATTATCTGGGAAATGCAAATCAAAATGACTCTGAGATACCACCTTAAACTTGTCAGAGTGGATGAGATAAAAAACACAGAAGACAGCTTATGCTGGAGAGGATGTGGAGGAAGGGGAACTCTCCTCCACTGCTGGTGGTAATGCAAGCTTGAAAAGCCACTTTGGAAACCAATATGGCGCTTCCTTAGGAAATTGGGAATTTATCTCCCCCAATACCCAGCTGTAGCACCCTTGGGCATATATGTACCCAAGGAATGCTCAATCATACCACAACGGCATTTGCTCAGCTATGTTCATATCAGCATTGTTTGTAATAGCCAGAACATGGAAACAAACTAGATGCCCTTCAACTGAAGAATGCATATAGAAAATATGGTACATATACACAATGGAGTACTACTCAGCAGAGAAAAACAAGGACATCATGAGGTTTGCAGGCAAATGGATGGATCTAGAAAAAATTATCCTGAGTGAGGTAACCCTGAGTCAGAAGGACAAATATGGTATGCACTCACTCATTGGAGTATAGTAGATTTAAAACAAAGATGAATAGACTGCTACATAACTCCAGGGAGGCTACCTAGAAAATGGGACCCTAGGAAAGACCCTGGGATCACCCAATGACAGAGAAATGGAACAGATCTACTTGAGCAACCTGGACGACAGTGGGAGTAATGAAGCACAAGATTTGAGGGAAAGAAAGCTTAGGGCAACAGGAGATCCCAGCTGGATCCAGAACAGCAAGGGAGAATGAGGAATATTGGACCACCATAAATGAAGACCGCATGAGAACAGGAATAGGCAGAGTGCTGGAGAGGTCCCCAGAAATCCACAATGATATATTCTCTGTAGACTGCTGTCAATGTTCAAGAGAAAGCCTGATCTGACCTAGTCTGTTGATCAGATGACTAAACACCCTAAAAGTCATCATGAAACTCAAATCCAATAACTGATAGAAGCAGATGCAGAGATCCTCAGCCAGACCCCAGGTGGAGCTCTACATGTGTACTGTCAAGAAAGTGGAGGCACTGTAAGAGCATGAATTGTTGAATCCAAGAATGCAAAAAGCACAGGGACAAATAGCCAAATATTGGAAGCACATGAAATATGAACCAAAGGCTGTGGAGCCCCCAGCTGGAACAGGCTGCTGGATAAGCAAGACAGTTGATTAGCTTGAACTGTTTGGTAGGCACCCAGACTGTGGGACCAGGACCTGTCCTTAGTGCATGAGCTGGCTCTTTGGAACCTTGGGCTTACACAGGGACACTTTGCTCAGCCTGGAAGGAGGGGAGTGGACCTGCCTGTACTGAATCCACAATGTTTAAATGAATCCCCATGGGACTCTTGGCATTTGAGGAGATGGGAATGGAGGGGAGGTCATGAGGGGAAGATGGGATGGGTGTGGGAGGGGGGAGGACAGGGGACCCATTGCTGATGTGTAAAATTAAAACACAAAAATAATAATGATAATAAAATAAAATAGATTAAAAAATGACACTAACTTAGAACTTACAAATTACTTATATCTGGGATTTTTCCATTAAATATTTCAGACTACTCTTGCAAGTGAGTACTAAAATGGTGCATAATGGGATATTGAGGAATTATATCACAGGGTCTGGAGAAGTGGCTGATGGAGTGATGAAATATTCCTGTTCCCTTTGTTTCTCCATCTATAATCATTTGCTAGTTCTAGCATGCCTTCTAAACTGCCATCTTACCCAATCAACTTCAATTCTTAGTAACAACAGAAGATTTACTAAAAAACTTACACCAAGGTCAGCAAGATGTCTAGGTGGTGGCAAGACACTGATAGACCTGAGGCTCTGAGACCAACCCAGGTTCCCACAGTGACAGGAGAAAGTAGATTCTGAGAGCTACCATCTGCTTTCCACACCCACACTTTAAGTGTCTGTATTTACACACAAATGCATGCGTACACACACACACACACATGACACATACACACAAATTAAAAAATAATAAAAAATTAAAAGTTAAGACTGTAATTTCTTAGTCTTTCTAAAACACCTATGAGAAAAATTATCATGCTAAATGATCAAATGTTAACAAGAAAAACAACTTGGTGTAATTGAGAAAAGAAACAGATTTCCCATCATGTCCACTTTTTCAAACAACAAAAAAGAAACCAAACAACCCCCCATCCCCCCCAAAAAACCTCTTGGTTAATCAAGCAACGAAAAGAAAGTTAAATTGTGAAGGAAAAAAATAAAATTATTGTTATTTCCACTGGATGAAACTATAATTGTTAGAAAGTCCAAAATTTTAACTAAACAAAAATGAATGATGACTTTCAGTACACCTAGGGTATATTGCAAATTCAATTTCACACCACCAGTAAAGTAAATGCACAAATAAAATGGTTTTTGTTACATTATTTAGTAACAAGTGATTGCCAAGCCAGTTGGAACTCAATCTCCCCCAGTATCAGGACACCTCATGAGGATCCCCTACATTTATTTTAGGAAATCTTCAAAGCACTAGGTTTCTATATCATCCATCAGCTGTTCCTCAATTATAGTTGTCTGTCCCCAGATTCCCTTACTCAACCCCATTTCTCTTCACACTGCCCACCTGACATCCGATTCCTGTTCTCTCACCCCAGTCCACCCATATAATCTATTCTATTTCTCCCACCGAAAGATTCATGTGTTTTCCCAGAGCCTTCTTCTATACCTAACCTCTCTGGGTCTATGGATTATAAATTTGTTATCACTTATATAATGGCTAATACCCACATATAAGTGAATGCATACCATCTTTATCATACTGGGCCTATGTTACCTGACTCTAGATGTTTCTTTCTTCTAGTACTATCTATCTGCCTGTAAATTTCATGATGTCCTTCTTTTGTTGTTTTGTTTTTTGAGAGAGAGTCTTTCTGTGTATCATTGGTTGTCCTGGAACTTGCTCTGTAGACCGAGCTGGCCATGAACTCACAGAGATCCCTAAGCCTCTGACTCTTGAGTGCTGGGATTAAATTCATGCACCACCATTGCCCATCTGACTAATGGGTTCTAAGCTAGTGAACACGGTGCTGCTTCATAGTCACTACTGGGGTCTAAGATAAACATGAGTGAGTAGATAAAGAAGGATAAAGTTGAAGAAGTAGGTCATCAGATGGTGCTGACTTCAGAGAAGTAGTTCATGCTTCATAACTCAAATACTCAACTTTGTTTCTCATGGAGAATGATTTGTGGGCATTTCTTGACACAGTATAAGCCAAGCAAATTCTGGATTTGACCTGATTATTGTAGCTTCACACATGGAGAGTAGGAATACTGGTTGGTTATATGGTCTCTGTGAATGGTGTAGCATGGGTCATACTCCATGAATGGTGGATGTTGTGCACATAGGTGGAGGCTGTCTGATTTGTACTTGGGAATAGAACACAGAGTATGTCCACATGAACTCTGAATGTCATTGGTCGTTTCAAAACTTTACCTTCACATCTAACTGTGGATCTTCATACATTTCGCTTAGATAGTTTTAAAGGTTTTCAAACAAGTAACTCATTGATACTGTCTTGGGACCAATCGGCCCAACATTGCTTTCTCCCATGGGCCTCAATACCAAGGGATATGAGTTGATGTCATAGGACCTGAGGCTGAGATGTCCTCAGATTGTTTTCCAAACCATGTTTTTACCTCTGCTGTGGACCTCAACTTCAGAGCCCAAGGTCATAGGGTGCTTGGCATTTCTCCAGGGTAGTGGAGCCACCTGGAGAGGAAGGCATCTCATCCATATAAGTATTTTCTTCAGTGGGCATCAGACATAAAAGCAGATGTGAATACATGGTTATCCATTTGATAAACTGATATGCATCCACAGACCACACTACTGGCTTAGAGATTTGGAGACTTGACATGATGATCACTCTGTATTTCTTCTTCTGGATGCTGTACACCCCCCTTCTCCTGTCCAACCTCACTTACCCCAAGTGCTTTTGGAGAATGAAGCAGAGTCAAGACAAGCATGTAGATGTGGTGACAGGTTCTGTCTTTTTCCTTTTTGCAGTGCCAAGCACTGAAGTGCAGGTGGACAAAGAGTATAACAGCTATGCCCTGGATTTGCTGTAAGTGTGTTTGCCTTTTTCATGTGAATGTCATGATACATAATGCAGCATAGAGGTGGGAATGGGCAGAGAAATGCAGGGAGTTTCTGTGCTTTTCTCCCAAGCTCATCACCAAGAAGTGATGCAAAATATGTTTTGATATTTAACAATCACACTTTCCTCACTATGAAGCTGTGAGACTTTTAAATTTTTTTCCCAATTAGCCTCCATTTACAAGGCTGAATGCCAAGTTGATAACAGCATTCTTTACTTTGTTCTCTCATAGGTAGACTTCCCTTTCACAGGGGCCATTGTGAGGTGTTCAGTGGTGTCCTAAGACAAGAAACTACAGACTACTATAATGATTTCAGTAGTCACAAAGTGCATTCAAGTATCTTCCCGAGTCTGCTAATGTCATGTGTATCAGTGTGTGATTCTAATGCAGATGGAGGGTCTCTAATGTTTGTGGCACTCCTAACTGGGGAGAGTTTCCATGTAACCATTTAGTTAAGCTTTCAGATACCCTGCATGTGACCACTCCACACCTCTGAATCTGTGATGGTGAGGATGAATGAGGACTGTCTATTGTGAGGTACTTGGGTGTGTCCTTTCTCCTTCCCTCTCTTGAACACATGCACAGTCATAGGCTTTTAGTGATTACAAAGGCCAGGTCAATCTCTACCTTCAAAGACAAAAAGGAATGCTTGCAATTCAAATGCTGTGTTGCCATTCTGATAAAGCTAGGATATCACTTAGAGTGGTGACTGCTGAATCTCCTTCTCACTTGCTATAGTGGCAGGTGCTGCCTGTGGTTGCTGTCAATGTTTGAAACTGCGATGGGGAGACTACACACTGGGTCATCTCTCCTTCTGTAAAGATGTATGTCTCTGATTTTTAAGTCTAAATGTTTTATTCCCTAATACTTATATTTCCCTCTACTCCTCTTTTTCTTGTTTCATTTTTATTAAAGGAGTTTTTATTAATTTTATACACCAACAATGTATCTCCCTCTCTTTTCTCCTCCCACCCCTCCATCTTCCTCACCCTCCCAAACCAAAATTCATGCCCTCTTCCAACAAAGTGTCTTCCCACCGGGATTCAGCAGAGTCTGTTACATTCAATAGGGGCAGGACCTAGGCCCTCCCCCTGCACCAAGGCTGTGCAAGGTGTCAAACCATAGGTAGTATGCTTCAAAAAGGCACTTCATGCACCATGGATGGATCCTGATCCTACTGCCAGGGGGCCCCTTAATCAGATTAGCTCCTCAACTGTCTCCCTTATACAGAGATTCTAGTCCAGTCCCATGGAGGCTCCACAGCTGTTGGTCAAAGTTCATGAAGTCCCACTAGTTTGGAGTGGTTTTTCACTGTAGGTTTCTCTATCATGATCTTGATGCCCATTGCTCATAGAATTCCTCTTCTCACTCTTTAACTGAACTCCTGGTGCTGACCTGATTTTTGGCTGTGTATCTCTGCAAGTGCTTTCATTAGTTACTGGATGAATGCTCTATGGTGACAGATAAGGTATCCACTGATGTGATCACTGGAGTAAGCCAGTTCAGGCATTTCTCCACTATTACTTGTAGTCTAGGCTGGGGTATCCTTGAGGAATCTTGGGAACTTCCCTAGTACTCAGTTTCTAGCTGTCCCCATGATGTCTCCCTTTATTGTGGTATCTCTTTCATTGCTCTCCCACTCCGTCCCAATTCTAGCTCGACCATCCTATTCCCAAATATTCTCTTAATTTTTAAAGTAATCATTTTTACAATATTGAGCATTCACATATATATATATATATATGTGTGTGTGTGTGTGTGTGTGTGTGTGTGTGTGTGTGTAAGATTTCCCCATCCACTAATGATATATTCAGTTTCTTCATTATTTTAAAGTTTCCATTATTGATGTCCTTCAAGATTTTACTAAGTTTATTTTGCCATATTTCTGAGGCAATTGTGAATGAGGTTTTCTTAATTTCTTTTTCAGCAAATGTGTTCTTTGTATGTAGGAAAGAAACTGTTTTTGTGGTAATTTTTAATTCTGCCATTTTGATGTAAATATTTTCTGTGGAGTATTTAGGATCTCAATTATGGAAGCCTGTTGTTGGTTTCTCTTTTTACTTTTAGTGTATTTGGGAGACCCAACACCCTGTCCTCAAATAGATGGACTCTATTCTTACTTGTGACTACTTGGCCTTAGCTTGGTTTTCTTTTTAGCCAGCTTTATTTATCCTAAAATATCCCCTTTACCTTTTTAAATTTTATTTTATAGTATAATTTAATTTTACATATTAGCCATGGATTGCCCTGTCCTATGATCTCCCTCCCCTCAGAGCCTTCCCCACCTTTTACCCAGGACAACCCCTATTCCCATCTCCTCCAGGGCAAAGACTCACCTGGGGATTCAGCTCAACCTGATAGATTCAGTCCAGGCAGATGCAATCTCTTCCTCTCAGGCTGAGGAAAGTGTCCCTGAATAAGCTCCAAGTTCCAAAAAGCCAGCTCATGCAGTAAGGACTTGTCTGGGTCCCACTACTGCCTGGGTGACTTCCATACAGTTCAAGCTAATCAACTGTCTTGCTTATCCAGAGGGCCTGATCAAGTTGGGGCTGCTCAGCTTTTGGTTCATAGTTCATGTGTGTCCATTAGTTTGGCTATTTGTTCCTGTGCTTTTTCCAATCTTGGTCTCAACAATTCTGGCTCATAGAATCTCTCCTTTCTTGACAATTAGACTCCTGGAACTCCACCTGGGGTCTGGCCATGGATTTTTGCATCCTTTTCCCTCAGTCATTGGATGAGATTTCTAGCGCAACAGTTAGGGTGTTTGGCCATCCAATCACCAGAGTAGGTCAGTTTGGGCTTTCTCGAGACCATTGCCAGTAGTCTACAGTGGAGGTATCTTTGTGGATTTCTGGGGACCTCTCTAGCACTTTGCTTCTTCCTATTCTCATGTGGTCTTCATTTGTCATGGTCCCTTATTCCTTGTTCTCCCTTTCTGTTCTTGATCCAGCTGGGATCTCCCAATCCTCTAAGCTCTCTTTCCCTTGAAACTTGCCATTCATTACTCCCACTCATGTCCAGTTTTTATCCATTTCTGTCATTAGGCAATCCCTGTGTCTTTCTTAGGGTCCTGTTTTCTAGGTAGCCTCCCTGGAGTTGGGAGTAGCAGTCTAGTCATCTTTGTTTTACATCTAGTATCCTCCTATGAGTGAGTACAATCTGGCTATTACAAACAATGCTGATATGAACATAGCTGAGCAAGGGCCCTTGTGGTGTGATTGAGCGTTCCTTGTTTCTATGCCCAAGAGTGGAATTGTTGTCATGGGGGAGATGGATTCCCAATTTTATCTTTCTTTGTTGCATCTTTGTTTGGTTTAGGAATAAGGGTATTTGTAGACTCATAGAAGGAGTTAGGTAATGTTTCTTCTGCTTCTATTGTGTGGAACAAATTAAAAGTATTGGTATGAACTCTTGGTGAAGATCTGTTAGAATTCTGTGCTGAAAACATCTGGTCCTAGGCTTTTTTTGGTTGGGAGACCTTTAGTCACTGATTCTATTTCCTTAGTGGTTATTGGACTATTTAAATGGTTTATGTGGTCTTGATTTAACTTAGGTATGTGGTACCTATAAAGAAAATTATCCATTTCTTTTAGATTTTCCAGTTTTGTGGAGCAGAGGTTTTTGAAGTATGACCTGATGAGTCTCTGGATTTCCTCATTGTCTGTTGTTATGTCCCCCTTTTCATTTCTGATTTTGTTAATTTGGATGCTCTCTCTCTGTCTTTTGGATAAGGGCTTCTCTATCTTGTTGATTTTCTCAAAGAACCAACTCTTTGTTCCATTAATTTTTTGTATTGTTCTCTTTGTTTCTATTTTATTGATTTCAGCTCTCAATTTGATAATTTCCTGCTGTCTGTTTCTCCTGGGTGAGTTTGCTACTTCCCATTCAAGGGCTTTCTGGTGTGCTGTTAAGTAACTAGTGTGAGATTTCTCTGTCTTCTTTATGTGGGCATTTAGTGCTATGAATTTCCCTCTTAGCACTGCTTTCATAGTGTCCCGTAAGTTTGGGTATGATGTGTCTTCATTTTGTTGATTTCTAGGAGATCTTTAATTTCTTTCTTGATTTCTTCCTTAACCTTTTGGTGATTCAGTTGAGCATTATTCAATTTCCATGAGATTAAAGGTTTTCTGAAGCTTTTTTTTGTTGTTGAAATCTAACTTTAAACCTTGGTGGTCTGATAGAACCAATGGTTCCAATTTTTTTGTATCTCATGAGATTTGCTTTGTGGCCAAGTATGTGGTTGATTTTAGAGAAGGTTCTATAGAATGCTGAGACGATGGTATATTCTTTTTTGTTTGGATGAAATGTTCTGTAGATATTGATTAAGTCCATTTGAGTCATAACATCAATTAAGTCCTTTATTTCTCTGTTAATCTTTGATTTTGCAGATCTGTCCACTGGTGAAAGTGGGGTGTTGATGTCTCCCACTATTAATGTGTGGGATTTTATATGTGAATTAAGCTTTGGTAATGTTTCTTTTATATGTATGGGTGCATTAGTGTTTGGGGCGTAAATGTTCAGAATTGAAACTTTATTTTGGTGGATCTTTCCTATGATGAGTATGTAATGCCCTTCTTGATCTCTTTTGATTGATTTTAGTTTGAAATCTATTTTTGCTGCTTATTGGCATGGCTACACCTGCTTGCTCCTTAAGAGCATTTGATTGTAAAGTCTTTTCCCAGCCTTTGATTCTTAGTTATTGCCTATCTTTGAATTTGAGGTTTGTTTCTTGTGTGCAACAGAAAGCTGGTTCCTGCTTTTATATCCATTCTGTTAGCCTGTGTCTTTTTGTAGGGGAATTAATTCCATTGATACTAAGGGATATTAATGGCCAGTGATTGTTCCTTCCTGTTATTTTATTTTATTGGTGGTAGTAGTGTGTGTGTACTTTTCTTCTTTGGAGTTTACTGCCGTGTTGTTATTTATTGCCTGTGTTTTTTTGAGGGTGTATCTGTCTTTCTTAGGTTGAAATTTTCCTTCTAGGGTTTTTGTAGGGCTGGGTTTCTAAATAAGTATTGTTTAAATCTGGCTTTGTTTTGGAATGTTTTGTTTTCTCCATCTACATTGGTTGAAAGTTTTGCTGGCAACCATGGTCTCTTAGTGTCTGCATTATATCTGTTTAGCTCCTTCTGGCTTTCAAAGTCTCCATCAAGAAATCAGGTGTTATTCTGATGGGTTTGCCTTTATAAGTCCCTTAGCCTTTTTCCTTTGCTGTTGTAAAACTCTTTCTTTATTCTGTATCATTAGTTGTTTATTTATTATTTGGCAAGGGAACTTTTTTTGGGGGGGTCTAGTCTTTTAGTCTTCTTGTATCTTCATAGGCATTTCCTTCTTTAAGTTGGGAATGTTTTCTTCTATGATCTTGTTGAATATAGGTTCTGTGCCTTTGACTTGGTATTCTCCTTCCTCTAGCCCTATTATTTGTAGGTTTGGTGTTTTCATGGTGTCCCAAATTTCTTGGACATTTTGGGCCATGACCTTGTTGGCTTTAGTGTTTTCTTTGATTGATGAATCTATTTATTCTACTCTATCTTTAATGCCAGGGATCCTGTCTTCCATCTTTAGCATTCTGTTTGTTAAACTTGCTTCTGAAGTTCCTGTTCATTTACTCAGATTTTCTATTTCCAGCATTCCCTCTGTTAGTTTCTTCTTCATTTTTTCTGTTTCCCTTGTCAGGTCTTGGACTGTTTTCCTCATCTGTTTTATTGCTTTTTCATGATTTTCTTTCCGGGGATTTATTGTTTTCTTCTGCTTTATTTGTCCTTTCCTCTAGTTTTTTTTTTTTTTTTTTATGAAGCTCTTCCCATTTTTTTCTTTGTCTGTTCCTCCATATCATGTTTGATTTCTTCTTTATAAGCCTATAGAATCTTTGTGATGTCATCCATAGGTTGTTTTCTTCTGTTTCTTCCATTTTGAGATGTTCAGTTCTAACACTGGAGGAGGACTAGGTTCTGGTGATGCTGTATTCCTCTTTATTTTCTTGTTTGTACTTCTGCCTTGACATCTGTCCATCTCTTCATGGATTCATTCTTGATCTAATCAGTGCTGTTTGTCCAGACAGATCTGACAGATTTATGGAGCCTCTCTCTGGTCCAGATGGAAGCTCTGGGCTGTATGGGAACTGGGGGTTGGTCTCTGAGTCTCAGGCAGTGGCTGGGGTCTTGGTCGGTTGGTTTGGGCAAGGGCATGGAGATTGTAGAGTCGGCTGGGAGGATCTTGGAGACAGGGAACCTTTTGGGAGGGCATGCTGACTGATGGCCCAAACCTGGGGTCAAGTTGGCAGGTTTTCCCTGGAATGGTTGGTGCTCAGGGATGTTAGTATGGGCAGGCCTTTGCAGGTATGACCACAGGCACTCACTTGTGGTGTAGATGGGAATTCCAGGCCAGTTGTGACCTGAGGAATGCTCTCTGAGTCTTAGGAAATGGCTGGGGACTCGGTCAGATGGGTATGGGGGCAGGGAGTGGAGATTGCATGTTCTTCTGGAGGTCTTCGAGAAGGGGAACCTTCCTTATGTGTTTGTTGAAGGGGGTCTTGTCCAATGGCCAGAACCTGGTGACAAGTTGGTCAGGTCTTCCCTGGAATGGCTGGTGCACAGGGATCCTATTTACCTTTTGCATTTGCCTTTTTTCTTTCTCTATTTATGTATTTCTATCTTTACATATTAGACTGTTGTTTTCTCTGTACCTTGATGGCTGGCATCTAGAGTCCTCTACTCTTCCATTTACTTACTTCTCAATCATTTCTTCCAAAATTTATCTTCCTTTATAATCGGTTTGTCTGAAAGCCTTTTCTGTTCTTTCTCCTGCCTAGCTACTGGACATGAAGTACTTTATTAGACCAATCATGTGTTGTAGACAGGCAAAATAACACAGCTTCACAGGGTTAAATGAATGCAATATAAACGAATGCAACCCATGTTTGCAACCTTGGTCAGCATCATCAAATGTAACAATTCTCAAAATATTATTCCACAATGGAAGCATGTCTTCTTCAAGGGAGCAAACTTTGGCTTCTTGCTTTCCTATTTGCATCCCTTGTATGTCATCCTTGTCCTTTTGCTTTGGCTAAGACTTCAAACACTGCATAGCATTAAATGGAGAAAGAAGCTGGACATAGTGGTGAACTGCTTTAATCCCAGCACTCTGGAGGCAGTGGTAGACAGAACTGTGTGGTTTTGAGGCTAGCAAGCTTTACATAGTATGTTTCAGGCCAACCAGAGTTACCTCCACAATAGATTGAAAAAATGGCCCCCAAAGGGAATGGATCTATTAGCACATATGGCCTTTGTGAAACAAGTGTGTCACTGTGGGGACAGTTTTTGAGGTCTCATTTCTCAAACTCGCCTCAGTGTGACATTAAGTCCATTTCCTTTGCCTTCTGAGTGAACATGTAAACCTCTCAGATCTAGCACCACACCTGTCAGTGTGCTGCCATGCTCATCTTATTGATGATAATGGACTGAACCTCTGAAAATATAAGCAAGGCACCTCAGGTAATTGCTTTTATTTAGAAGAGGTGGCATGGTCATAGTGTCTCTTCAAATCAATAAAATGCCTAACTAAGATACCTTTTATGACTCTGTTCTATCCTTACTCCCAAAATATATATGAAAGCCCTTATGTTTTTCTTGGTTTTAGCAGAAATAGCGAGTTTCTTTCTGTTTATTACATTGTTGGTTCCTTGTCACAAATATTATTGCAGTGCTGGAATATATTTCAGTTTGCTCTGTTGTTGTTATAAAATATCAACCAAAAGAAACATGTAGAGGATACATTTTTATCTTGCTTTCCTCTCCTGATGACAGTCCATCACTGAAGGAAGACATTTCAGAAACTCCAGCAGGAGCAGAGGCAAGAACCATGGAGGAACATTGCCTACTGGGTTGCTCTCAACAGCTTGCTCAGATTGATTTTTAATACAACTCAGGTCTGTCTGCTCAACGTTGTTATGGCCTACAATGACCTGGGCCCTCATATTTCAATCAACAATCAAATGCCTTGAAATACATGTCTACAAGCCAGTCTGATGAAGGAAACTTTCCCCCAAAGAATTTCTCTTTCAAGATATGTCTGTGCTTGAATCTCATGGACAATTTTAACCAGTGTAGGGTTTTGTCCTTTTATTCTTGACTTATTTTGGGCATTTGACACCAAAAGAGTTTGCTTTGCATCTAGCCAGATGGCATTATAATTCATTTCTTTTTTGTTTTTGTTTTTATATTTTCATTAAGAGATTTTTTCATTCATTCTGCTTAACAGAAGAATCTCAAATGGCTGAAAGACATTTAAGGAATTGCTCAACATTCTTAGCCATCAGGGATATGCAAATCAAAATGATTCTGAGATACCATATTTCACCTGTCAGAATGGCTAATGTCAAAACACTGAAGATAGTTTATGTTGGAGAGGATGTAGAGTAAGGGGAAGACTCCTCCATTGTTGGTGGGAATGCAAACTTGTACAGCCACTTTGGAAATCATTTTGGTGGTTTCTCAGAAAATTGGGAATAATTATTCCTCATGATCCAGCTATACCACTCAAGGAATGCTCAAGCATACCATGAGGACACATTCTCAACTATGTTCATACTAGCATTATTTTTAATTGCCAGAACTTGTAAACAACCTAGATGTTCCTCAAGTGAAGAATGGCTAAAGAAAATGTGGCACATATACACAATGGAGTACTACTCAGCAGAGAAAAACAATGACATCATGAAGTTTGCAGTCATATGAGTGATTCATGTCTTAAGCCATTTATGTAATACATTACATTTACAGATTTCCTCATCCCAAGTCATTATTTCATCTTTAGAAAGAAGCCTAGGATCATAGTTTATGATTTCATCTCAGGAGTTCTTTAATTTGTTTTAAAAGTACTATATTAAGTGTCTCTAAATAGCTGCTCATGATGGAGTATGTCAGTAATCCCAGCTCTCTGGAGGCAGATATAACAGTCTCTGGTGAGTTCAAGACCAACCTTGTCTATATAGTGAGTTCCAGGATAGCCAGGGAGATATACCTGACCCTGTTTCAAAAAGTTAAGAGTGTTTTACTAAATGTTTATATTAATTTTTTTTGTGTAAATCTTCCTTGGATATCAGGCTGACAGTGCCTTCATATTCATATTTAGATAGTACTTCATCCATTTCTGTTGAGTAGAAAAATTTAATAGCTTAATAGCATTGGTGTTAGTTATTAGAAACTTTATTTACATCCAACAGTGACTATTACTTGTCCCATTTATTTTTAGCTGGAAGATAGTTTTGTAGTACTGTTTCAATCTCAATCCTTACAGCACACTTGCTTAAGGTGTTTGCCACATCTTGGTTTAATTTTCCTACCAGATTCTCAAAGAAAATGCAATAAGTATGTCATTCAAACAACCATTAGAAATTGAAAGGAAAGTAACAATGATATTTAGAAATTCAGTATGTCTCCCACACCAAAACCAGATAAGGAATCATCAAAACAGAAAAAAAGGAAAAGACAATTATAGACAAATATCACTGATGTACTCAAACCAAATATTCTCCAGAAATCCATGCAATCCAAATTCAAGATCCATTGTGGACTAAGTGGCTTCATTACAGGGTTGAAAAGATGGTTTAATACCAAAACTCAGTGAGTGATACAGATAGCTTTATTAGATAAGGCAGAAATTACATAATTAGCTCAACTGATGCAGAAAAGACACCTGAAAATCTACAGTATCCTTAAAACATTAGGGATAGACGGATAACGTCTAAATGGGATGAAGTCTACACAGGACAAACCCATGTAGAGCATTACATCAATGGAGGAAAACTGAGATCCTTCCTTTAGAAACACCAAACGAGGGAAGATGCCCATTCTTATATCACAAAAGTGAGTCTTGCTCATATTCTGCTAAAACAGTAAGCCCAGGAGAAAGAACGCTAAGAATCAAGGAAAGAAATCAAACTTTTTCACCAGCAGATGGTATGAACTTGTACATGAGGTGGTAAGTACTCCCTGAGTGTGTCTTAGACATAATGAATACCATCAGGAAAATATGAGAATACAAAATCAAGATACAAAATATCATTTTTGTGTACAAGGAATGTTGATACTGAGAAAAAAGTCAAGAAAGCAACCACAGTTGCAATAACTTCCCAGAATAAAATACCTGGGAATAAATGCGACCAAAGAACTCAAGTGTCTTCATGGTGAAAATTTTATTACCATGAGGAAAGAACAAGAAGACAATGGAAGATAAACTATCTGACATGTTGATGGATTGGCACAATCAGTACAGTACATTAATACTAGTTTCTGTTACCAAAATAATCTAAGATTCTATGCAATCTTCATGAAAATTCCATTGAAACATAACTAAAAAACTATATGAATAAACAATCAAAAATGTTGCATAAAATTTCAGATTCCAGATAGACCAAGCAAAGTGGAAGAATGGCAATAATGCTGGAGGTCTCACAATACGTGTGTTCCATTTATAAACCAGGGCAATAGTAACAGAGAACCACAGTGCTAACTCTCTCTGTATTATATAAATATTTTAAGAAATCAAGATTTAAAACTCATAATTCTATTCCACTGGGATATTCAGCTGAGCTTTTACAAAGCATTCACCAAAAACCAGTGTAGAAGACACAGCCTACTTAATAAATATTGGTAGGAAACTGGACATTGAAGATTAGTATCTCAAATGAATAAGAACATCAAGCTAATAATAGCCAAATTAAAAATGGGGTAAAAAATTAATCAATGAGTTCTCAGAATATTAAACGCAAATGTCTGAAAAACACTTACAGAAATCATCCTTAGACATCTCAGAAACACAAATAAAAACTAGTTTGAGAATTCCTCTTACATCAGTAAGAATGGCCAAGATCAAAAATAAAAATGACAGCACATGCTGGTGAGGATACTGGGAGTGGGGAACACTTACTGAATGCTTGTGTTGGTAAAAACATGTGCAGCCACCCTGTAAACCAGTGTGACAATTCCTCATGACATTGTGAATCTATTTACTTTAAGATCCAGCTATATTATACTCAGGCACATACTCAAAGGATTGTGCATCTTGCTACACAGTTAATTGTTCATCATTTTTATTTTTGTTCTATCTATAACAGTTGGAAGTTGTAAGCATCCTAGAAGCTCATCCACTGAAGAATGGATAATGAAATCATAGTATATTTGAACTGAGAAGTATTTTTTTCAGTTGAAATAATTTTTTAAAAGGAATTCCTGAACAGAGACAGCAGGCAGACATTATTCTGAGTTTGGGGAATCCTATTGAAGAGACACACAGAGAGAGAGACAGAGAGAGAGAGAGAGAGAGAGAGAGAGAGAGAGAGACATAGAGAGAGAGAGACAGAGAGAGACAGAGACCAAGCGAGAGCAAGAGCCAGAGCCAGAGCCAGAGCCAAAGCCAGAGCCAGAGCGAGCACAAGTAGCCTAGGAGCTAAAGTGGTAAAAACAAAAAAAATGAAAAAAAACACAAGAAGCCCTATTGAAATATCTAACTTTGTATCATGGGAGCTCACAGAGACTGAACCAACAAGAGCGAGCCTGCATTATGGTGACCGAGGTGTTCTGCATATATGTGACAGTTGTGTAGTTTTGTCTTCTTGTGGGACTACTAACAGTGGGAACAGTAGCTATCTCTGACACCTTTGCTGGCATTGGGACCCTACTCCTTATCCTGGGCTGCCATAGTACAAGGGGATGGGCTTAGTTTTCCTGATATTTGATATGGCGTAATTTGTTGATAATCATTGGTGGTCTGACACTTTCTGAATAGAAAAGTAGGAAGAGTGGATGGGGGCAGGTGAGAGGGGAGGTGGGGGAAAATACTGGCATGAGAGGAGGGACGGGAAACTATAGTTAGGATATAAAATAATAAATAAACATTTTAGGAAGGAATTCCCAAAATCCACAAGTAATTATTGGAACTAGTGAAAAATCATCTTGAGAAATGTACCTAAGACCCAAATAGAAAAAGACAAATACATGTTTTCTTTTACATGTGACTATTAGCTTTTAAAACTTTGATGTGTGTGCTACCATCTGAATAACCACAGAAGTTAAGCATATATTATGTTATGTTAATAATTATTAATACTTATTATTATAATAATTATATATGAAATGATGTTTAATAATTATATAAGATAATTATGATAATAATAATGGTAATATGTTAAGTATATATTATGTTATGGAGAGACACAGGGCAAACTAGAATTAGAAGATTAAATAGGGAGGCAATTCAGAGAGTGGTGAATGTGGGTGTGTTTAGAAGGACAACTCACACTCAAGGCCAGTTGAAAATTACTTGGAAACCTGCTACTTGGAAGGATCCTAAAGTATTTACAGGTTTTGAGGAAGTCTAAATGGAATCACCAAATAAAGGAGGGATCAGTGCCCCAGCTAGACATTTTCTGCACCAAATATTTATCTAGTGCCAGGAACTGGTTACATAACTTGTTGTGGGCATCCATGGAAACAACCAAACATCATTGGCTATTCTGAAGGTTCTGGGTTACTCTACACAAGTGTCTGGTAAAGCTTTATTGCAGAAGACACCACTGCCTATTTCTTTGAACATGGAGAAGTCCAGCTAGAACTTACCTAGAGCCTTCACCACCGCTGAATTTCATTTGTGGTACTGAACAGATTCTGAATTCTACCAGAGGAGAATTTTAACCCCCATCCAGCTACAGACACTGTGTCTACAGTGGTGACCTTCCTGCATGATACATATGTACAAGAATGGCATAAATATTAGGGTTTAACCAACCAATGTCTTACTGGATATGGTCCACTCCATGAAATGAAACTCGACCTGACATGGATAAATGTTCCCAGAACCTCAGATTATACATGTCAAACACAAATAGGAAAATCTAGTACTATTATTCTGTTTAAGGAACTCACCAACAAAAACAATCCTAATGATATTCTGCTATACTCATTGGTCAGTGCATCCCCTAGCTCTCACCAGAGAAGTTTCTTCTGTAGTTGATGGGAACTCACCCAGAAATCTACAACTGCACAGTGCGCAGAGAGGGAAGAACTTTGGACCACACACTCTTCAGTGGTTGTCTTATCAATTCCTTAGACTCAAGGCTCAGAAATCTATACTGAAGAGGAGACAGACAGAATTATGAGTCAAACATGATGGATAACTCCAAGGCAGCAGTGTCTTCCAGACACAATAGCACAGATATATCTGTAAGCTTACCCAGACTGTGTGAGCATGCTCGGGGCCTGTTGTGGTTCAAGTGGTACAAGTTCAGATGGTGTCTCATAATTTGGAGGAGCAAGCAGGCACCAATTCTCACGCCAGACAAAGAAGCTATGTGAAATTGATACTTGCTTTGAAAGGAAAAATCTGTTTTCACCAGTGGAGTCTCACTGAATACATTCTTATACACATTTCAAGACCAGTGCCATGCACAGGACTTGTTGATTAACACAAAATGGAGAGAATGGTATTTTTTCTAGAATTTTTGTCTTAATTTTCTTAACTCAGTCTTCTTTGTCCATTTGTTCCTTTTTTATTTTTTATATATATTATTATAATTTTTATTTATTTTCATGATTTTTACATTCCACGTTAAGCTTCCCATCCCCTCCCTCTTCCTAGGTCCCCCCTCATTTATCATTCACCCTCACCACATCCAATCCCCCTTCATTGTTATTCTTTAGACACAGGCAGGAATCTCATGGATATCAGTGAGTCCTGGTGTATCAAGCTATAGTGAGACCAGGCACGCATTCCCCCACCAAGGTTGGACTGGGAGAACTAGCAGGAGGAATGGGTCCCAAAAGCAGGCAAGAGAGTCAGAGACATCCCCCTGCTGTCACTGCTGCGAGTCCTACTTGATGACCAAGTTACACAATTGTAACATATAGGCAGAGAGTCTAGGTCAGTCCTATGTAGGTTCAGTGGTTGTTCTTTCAGTCTCTGTGAGCCTTTCTGAGCCCAGGTTAGTTGATTCTGTGGGTTTTCTTGTGATGCTCGTGACACCACTGGGTCCTACAATCATTCCTCTCCCTCTATTGCAGTATTCCCCATGCTCTGCTCAAGTTTTGGCTGTTACAATTTTTCCTACCTACAAGATATGTGCGGTATAGATGGTGCAGAAATTTTGTGAGTGACCAACAGATGAGTGGCACAGCTGGAGACCCATATCATGAGAGGAATTCCCCCTTGAGGACCAGGACTCAGAATCAGGATATCCCAGAGACCTAGGACAGAACCAAACCTGAATGGCAAAAAGTCAATGGAATGATTCCTAATGATATTCCTCTATACTAATTAACTGATGTCTAGACCAATTTTCATAAGAGTTGCTTCACACAGCAGCTTATGGAAAAAGATAAAAAGATGTCTATTTAGTTCAGTGTTTATTTTAAATTTGATGGTTTTTTATTTTAACGGAGCTGAGAAACACATTCAGGGCCTTGGACTTGCTAGGCAAGGGCTCTACCACTAACCTAAATCCCTAATCACCTTTGTGGTGTTTGTTCTCTTTGCCTTTTCTCTACTTTTTCATTTTGTCTTTAAAGAAAAATAGAGAAAAACAATATACAAGTGGGTTGGTAGGCAGTTGAGGAGGAACTGGGTGATGAGAAAAATATTATCAAAATACACCCTAAGAAAAATTTCAATTTAATAGTAAGCAATCCCCCATAAATAAAATGGAGAAGAGACAGTCTACTGAAGAAATGCTAGTGGAAACCTACCATTCAGAGGTTGAAAGAAGTATCTCCCAACCATTGTCCTCTTCCAAAATCAAGTCCAAATGTATCAAAGACGTTTGTGTAAGTCCAGAAATCATGAATGAGATAATGAAAACATCTAAATATATAGAATAAGTCAGGAATAAGACTACATTTTAACAAGGGTGATTGCATAACAATAATTTAGTTTGCATTCCAATATGTTGTGAGCTTGTTAAGAGTCAGCCTACACACAGCTAGAAATATATCTAGTGGCTATACTAGACTGAAGAATATGTTTAATATAGAAAGTATTAATAAACTGGGACTGTAGACACAACTCAGCAGTTAAGAGCACTTGCTGTTCTGCCAAAGGATCTGAGTTCAGTTTCAACCACCCATGTTGGCAGCCGACTCAAAGCTACTTTAAAAGTCCAGCGCTGCAGGATCTAGCTTCCTCTTCTGCCCGCCAAAATATTATTCTCAAGCTTCCTGCTGATACACACAAATATCATATATCAAATGTGCATCGAGTACTCAAATAGCCATGCTGAACTTCTCCATCAGAGTGGACAAGAACACATTTGTTATTATTGTGACATCCACTCTCATCAACATTTTAGCTTTCTTCAAGCTCTCAAGCATCTCCTGTGTTTCCAACCTTACAACACAGGAGAATGTGTCAGGTTTTATATGAAAATAACATCGAATGCATGATAATCCTTGTATTAACTATAAAGCACTAATCCATAGAGCCTTATTCTTACTAACCACCTGCCCTTATTTTCAGAATACCATCTAAAAACCACAAGTTTGCTCTGCCTTTGGCTTTTGCTGTGGAGGAAATCAACAGGAATGTGTATCTTCTACCAAATGTGTCTCTCATATTTTACTTCTACACTAATAATTATCATGATAAACAAGCATTTTGAAATTTAGTATACAATGCTGCAAAAAAGCATAGACTTCCCCTTAACTACATCTGTGAAGGTGTGAGCAAATGTCATGTAACGATTACAGGACCAATGTTAGCACCATCCATGAGTCTGGCACATTTTTTTCATTACTACAAAAGTCCACAGGTGAGGTTGTTTGTGTGGGAAAGTATGGAATCTTATTATTTGGCTGAGCCTGAGCCTGAGGAGAATATAAGGAGATTGGCTTCACATTCATGTAAATCAAGTTCAAGTGTAATTAATCAGCCACTCAAAGGGACATTCCCAATTCATTGTTTTATATGTAGATGAGAAGAAGAATTAGCATTCAGGGGGATATTCCTTGAACAAACTGTAGAAAGTTATTTTTTTCATATTTCCATCAATGTAGTATACCTGTAGTAATAGGAAAACATTTCCCTTCCTGTCATTTCAAACTGGTGCTTCACACACCTCCGGGTTCCCATTGAGATATCTGACAATCATCAACCTCATGCTGTTCCCTGTGTTTTATGTCCTTCAGCTCACGTATGGACATTTCCAAC
This sequence comes from Onychomys torridus, assembly GCF_903995425.1. Classification (NCBI taxonomy): domain Eukaryota; kingdom Metazoa; phylum Chordata; class Mammalia; order Rodentia; family Cricetidae; genus Onychomys; species Onychomys torridus. The sequence continues at coordinate 109,572 of NW_023413635.1, read as the reverse complement.
CTATCCTGAGTGATCATGAACAGTTTCCCAATCTGTATCAGATGGCCCCCAAGGACACTGCTTTGGCCCTGGCCATGGTCTCTTTGATGATTCACTTCTGCTGGAACTGGGTTGGGCTGGCCATCTCAGATGATGACCAGGGTCTCCAATTTCTCTCAAATCTCAGAGGAGAAACTGAAGTCAAAAGAGTCTGCTTAGCCTTTGTGATCATGATCCCAGTCAACATGAAGTTATACATGTCAAGAGCTGAAGGGTATACCAACCAAATTGAGACATCATCCACAAATGTTGTTATCATCTATGGTGACACAGACAGCACTCTAGCTGTGTGCTTTATAATGTGGATATCACAATGGTATACAGAGAATATGGGTCACCACCTCACAGTGGGATGTCACTACAAGTAAGAGGGACTTCACCCTTGACTCATTCCACAGGACTCTTGCTTTTACACACTACCATGATGAGATTTCTGGTTTTAAAAATTTTGTTCAGACATTGAACCCTTCCAAATACATAGACATATCCCTCGCAGGACTGGGGTGGATGTACTTTAGCTGTCAAGCCCCAACATCTAACTGTAAGACACTGGAGAACTGCTCATCAAATGTCTCACTGGAATGGTTAACGCTTCAGACTTGTGACATGGCCTTTAGTGATAATGCTTATGATATATACAATGCTGTGTATACTATGGCCCATGCTCTCCATGAAATGCTTTTTTAACAAGTAGAAAAACAGCCAATGAACACTCTGAGAAAACTGGATTCTGACTGCTCACAGGTACTGTGTCTTCCAATGAATTGAACTTGGTCTCATCAGTGTTATATTCTTAAGAGTCTCTCACACGTTGACATCAATATTTGTCATGTATGTGGTGTTCACTATAAGGCATCGTTTGTGTAAGCATCCGCACCTGATTCTGACCCCACTGTAGGCTCTGGACACCTTATCCTCCTTGCTTCTCTGAGAAAATATCACAGGAAATAGTACTGAGATTCAGTTCAATACCTAATTTTGTTCCTGTGAGTGAATATATTTGTGTCTGGTTGCCTATATGTCTTTTTGGTTGTTTCTGTGTATGTTTTTGTGTCTTTATGGGTGTCTAAATGCATTTTTCGCGCATGTTTAGATGTGGTATTTTGCATATATGAATGTCTCTCTTCTATGTGAGTGACTGTGTATGTGAGCATATATTTGTTGTGTGTACACATGTCTCCAGTGAATGTTTTTAATTGGTGAATTTCGCTCTGTGTGTTTTGTGTCTTTATGTTCCTGTGTGTTTCTGTATCCAAGTCTGAATCTGGTTGCTTAGGTCTTTCTGTATGTGTGTTTTAGTGTGCATGAGTTTTAATGAATTTAGCTGATTATGTGTATGCCTCTGCATGGGTATCTATGTGGAATTGTGTGAGCTGTGTGTGTGTGTGTGTGTGTGTGTGTGTGTGTGTGTGTAATACCCATTTATATTTGATGTTTGTGTGCATGTCTGTGCTTGTGTTTGATGGATTCCCCTGAGAGAACTAAAATTCTAGGAACACAATGACTTTATTTATTCACATGCTTTCATTGAGGTTCTCCCTTCAGCACCTTCAATGAAGTTGCCATAGGATGAAATCAGAACAGATTTTCAGACTTAAAATAAGGGAATATGCACTGAAGAATGCTTACTATCTTTCAGCTTCACCGATTTCTGAAGAATATGCACTTTGTTAATCCTGTTGGAGATGTAATAAATATGAATCAAAAAGAAAAACTGCAAGCAGAGTATGGCATTTTCCATATTTGGAGTTTTCCCCATGGTGTTGATTTTAAGGTGAAAATAGGAGAGTTTAAGACTTATTTAGCCCATGATCAACAGCTCCATTTATATGAAGACAGGATAGAGTGGGCCACAGGAACTAGACAGGTGGGTCTGACCAATATGTACTGACGTGCACTTCACTGTTGTAACCACTGTCAAGTGTGGCCATTTGGGTTTTTCTGTGACTGTGAAATTAGATGGATGAACATGTACAGACTCAATTTTATACTCATACATGATGGTTCTTCCCTACAGATTTCAAGACTTTGATTTTTTGGTAAATTTTTGAAAATATAAGACCATTGTATGATACATTTTATCATATAAGAAACTCTGTTCATTATGAGTAATTATAAAACTACATGTGACCAACATTTCATGTTATTCCCAGTAATGTTATCCATGTTCTCTTGGAACCTTTCTGACTGCTGTCTATTGCATTTTGTTTCTTCTATTGAATCTCTAATCTGCATGTAGAAAAGACTGAAGCTAATTATAAGGAAAGATTTGGGATTAGGAACATACATGCAAGTCATTAATTTATATTCCATAATTTTATTCAAGCACTTTGACTAGGAGGTCCTAAACTGCCTACTTGTCTAACAATACATTTGCATTTTCATGGGCCATCTTAGATATTTTATTAATTAAAATTTTTTTCGGACTTTTTTATATGTATGCTTTACCTGTATATGTCTGTGTTCCATATGAGTATGAAGTATCTAAGTATACCTGGACAGGGACTAAGATGCCCAGGATCTGAAGATAATTTTGAGCCTAAGTCTATGAGTGGGGGATTGAATAGCAAGTGTGATAGATTGCTAAGCAATCTCTCCAACCCTGAATCATAATTTCTTAAGGAATCCTTCATTAGAAGAGCATTTCTTTACTCCTTAATTGTTGCATAACTCATTCAAACAAACAAACGAATGAACAAACAAACAAAAAAGATTTGTATTGTTTCCTTTTCTGGTGGGAAGGACACTCATAGTCATCATAATTTGGCTTTGAGAAGTTTTGTAAACAAAATATCTCACTATGTGTCCACAGATATATCATAGGTATTGATTATGATGTGTCTGGTTTTATAGTATCTGCACTACATTGCCTACTACAATGCTATTTGTTGAGTTTGACAGGGGTTTACTTCCAGAGAGTGTGTAAACTTAATCTGAAATGATATCTCAATTTGCTCAGATAAAGTTAAATCAAGAGTTAATATACTATTTTCACAGTGATGAGAAAATTATGCTCAGAGAACAGAACAAATAGGATGAAGTTTTAGCTACCATCCTTTACCACTAGATCAGATGTGAGCAATGAAATCACAAGCCTGCTTCTACCAGGCTTAACTTGAATGAACATTACAAAAACATAAACCAAAAGGAGACGGAGAACTAAAAACAATCCAATATGTGCTGTATTCTAGATATGCAGCTTGTAATGCAGAAATGAAACTTGCAAACAGTGAGACAGCAGGACATCAAATGACACAGTCATAGGACTACATGACAGTGAACTCAATGACATCCTAAACAAAGACTTCAAAGAATAATTGTAAGAATGCTCCAGAAATCAAAGAGCATACAAATTACCTCTAAGGATAATTTATTTCAATCACAAACACTTGCAAACCATAAGAAATTGAGTGAAGATTTGACACAAATTCAATAAAGTTACAATAATAATGAAGAACTCATACTAACAGTTTGAAATGAAAGACACAGAAATTCAAATAACAAACTGTATAAAACATCTTACTAAAATAATACCCCAAGTAGAAGACAGGCTATTGGGGCTTGGAACAAAACAGATGAAATATAATTCAAACTATGACAAACATAAAACTATAAAGAAGAATGAAGAAAACACAAGAGACTTAGGGGACACCAATAAAAGATGAAATTAAGAAAGCATAGCCACAGGAGGGGAACAACATGTGAGAGAACCAAAGGTTTTTCTCATAAAATGACATCTAAAATTTTACCAAATCCTGATGAAATGTGGCCACCACGATACAGCAGGCAGTGAGAGTGCTTCACAGATATGTTCAGGAAAGGATATTTTGAATTTTGAATATTATTTAAAATTTCAATTATGCAGAATAAAGAGGAATTTTAGTTTAAGAGTGAGAAGGTCAATTTCATTGAAAGTTCCTATCATAATGACATTCGCTTTATACATAGACATTTTAAAGGAGGGACTATCAATTGTGTTGTGTTTCAAACTGAGACAAAATTTCCAACTTCAAATACTAAACACAGCAAAGCTGTCCTTCATAATTTCTGGAAGATAAAAAATCTTGTAATGGTGAACCAAATTGCAAGAATATATAGCTACTGGAACATGACTAAGGAAGACACTTTCAGAGAGTCTTTACACTTCACACCCCTTCACACTGAAGATTACATTAAACAGCAGATGTCACAGGAATGTGTAGACTGCACTAGATCACTAGACAGAAAAGCAAAGATTTGAAACATATCTAAACGTACAAAAACACAAATTGACAATAATCACCTAATAGCTTTCATTAATAACTGAACTTGAATAATCCCACTCTCCAACCAAAGGTCACAGACAAGGAAATTTTTTAAAAAAATATCACACAATACTGTGTTGCTTAGAAGGTAAATACTGCACTCATAAAAAAGAACAGAGTCTCTGCAGTAAAAGAAAAAGACCATTCCAGGTAAAGTGAATCAGAAAGGAGAAAATTGTACTCTTATCAATGAACATGGATGAAGAAATTCTCAAGTAAATACTGACAAACAGGTCTCAAAAACACATCAGAAATATCAGTCCCTATACACAAGATGACTTTATTACAAGGATGTAAGGCTGGTTCAGCACATGCAATTCAGACAAGTATAATATGTCACGTAAATATATGCTAGGATAGAAATTGTATACACATTGAAAATATACAGAAAAGATCTTGAGCAATGTCCAGCATGCCTTTGGAGAAAGCAAACAAAGAAACATAAAAAAACCTTGAAAAATAAAGAGGAGAGACCAGCCCCCAGCTCCCATCTGCCCAGGACATCCCATCTGGACCAGAGCTAGATCTGAACATCATGGAATGGAAGAAGAAGAAAACAACCTTATAAGTAACATCATGAAGAGGCTAGAGCCTTTTATAGAAGAAATCAAAAATAAAGTAGAGGAACAGACAAACAAAAACTGGGAAGAACACTATAAAAAAACTAGAGGAAAGGCCAATTATAGCAGAAGAAAACAATAAGTCCATGAAAGAAAATCAAGAAAAAGCAAGGGATACAGTCCAAGACCTGAAGAGAGAAATAGAAAAAAATGAAGAGGACATCAGCAGAAGGAATGCTGGAAATAGAAAACCTGAGTAAACAAAGAGGAACTTCAGAGACAAGTATAACCAACAGAATGCAAGAGATGGAAGAGAGGATCTCTAGTGTTGAAGATACAGTAGAAGAAATAGATTCATCAGTCAAAGAAAACAGTAAAACCAACAAATTCATGACCCACAATGTCCAAGAAATTTGGGACACCATGAAAAGACCAAACCTACAAGTAATAGCAATAGAGGATGGAGAAGAATACCAACTCAAAGGCACAGAAAATATATTTAACAAGATCATAGAAGAAAACTTTCCCAACTTAAAGAAGGAAATGCCTATGAAGATACAAGAAGCCTATAGAACACCAAACAGACTAGATCCCCAAAAAATGTCCCCTCGCCACATAATAATTAAACAACTAAACGTACGGAATAAAGAAAGAATATTTAGGGCAGCAAAGGAAAAAGGCCAAGTGACTTATAAAGCCAAACCCATCAAAATAACACCCGATTTCCCAATGGAGATTTTGAAAGCCAGAAGGACCTGACCAGATATAATGCAGACACTAAGAGACCATTGATGCCAGTATAGACTAATATACCCAGCAAAACTCTCAATCATCATAGATGGAGTGAACAAACTACAGATTCAACACAATCCCCAACAAAGTACCAACACAATTCGTCACAGATCTGGAAAGAATAAAATACTAAACTTCATATGGTAAAACAAAAAACCCAGAATAGTCAAAAGAATCCTGTACAGTAAAACAACCTATGGAGGCATCACAATCCCTGACCTCAAGCTCTACTGTAGAGCTACAGTAACAAAAAACAGCTTGGTACTGGCATGAAAACCGACATGTGGACCAATGGAATTGAATTGAAGACCCTGACATTAACCTGCACACTTATGAACATACGATTTTTGACCAAGAAGCCAAAAATGTACAATGGAAAAAAGAATACATCTTCAACAAATGGTGCTGGCATAACTGGATGTCAATGTGTGGAAGGCTACAAATAGATGCATATCTGTCACCATGCAGAAAACTTAAGTCCAAATGGATCAAAGACCTCAACATAAATCCAGTTACACTGAACCTGATAGAAGAGAAAGTAGGAAGAACTGTTGAACGCATTGGCACAGAACATCACTTTCTAAATATTACACTAGTAGCACAGACACTGAGAGAAACAATCAATCAATGGGACCTGTTGAAACTCAGAAGCTTTTGTAGAGCAAAGGACATGGTCAACAATACAAATCAACAGCCTACAGAATAGGAAAATGTCTTCATCAACCCCACATCTGACAGAGGGCTGATATCCAGAGTATAGAAAGTACACAAGAAATAAGACATCAAAATGCCCAATAGTCCAATTAAGAAATGGGCTATAAAAAAAAACAGAGAATTCTATACAGAGGAAGCTCAAATGGCTGAAAGACACTTAAGGAATTGCTAAACATCCCTAAATATCCAGGAAATGCAAATCAAAATGACTCTGAGGTACCACCTTACACCTGTTAGAATGGCTAAGATCAAAAACACAGAAGACAGCTTATGCTGGAGAGGATGTGGAGCAAGGGGAACTCTCCTCCACTTCTGGTGGGAATGCAAGCTTATACAGCCCCTTTGGAAAAAAATATGGCGCTTCCTTAGAAAATTGGGAATCCGTCTCCCCCAAGAACTAGCTGTAGCACTCTTGTGCATATACAAAAGGAATGCTCAATCATACCCAAGGGTATTTGCTCAGCTATGTTCATATCAGCATTGTTTGTAATATCCAGAACCTGGAAACAGCCTAGATGCCCTTCAAGTGAAGAATGGATAAAGAAAATATGATATATATACACAATGGAGTACTACTCAGCAGAGAAAAACAAAGACATCAGGAGGTTTGCAGGCAAATGGATGGATCTAGAAAAAATCATCCTGAGTAATGTAACCCAGACTCAGAAGGAAAAACTTGGTATGTCCTCCCTCATTGGAGGATACTAGATGTAAAATAATGATGACTAGACTGCTACACAATTCCAAGGAGGATACCTAGAATACGGGATCCTAGGAAAGACACAGGGATTACCCAATGACAGAGAAATGGATAAGATCTACATGAACAACCTGGGCAAGAGTGGGAGTAATGAAGGGCAAGATTTGAGGGGAAGAAAGCTTAGGCGAGTAGGAGATCCCAGCTGGATCAAGAACAGAAAGGGAGAACAAGGAGTTACAGACCATGATAAATGAAGACCACATGAGAAGAGGAATAGGCAGAGTGCTGGAAAGGTCCCCAAAAATCTGAATAATACATCCTCTGTAGACTGCTGGCAATGGTCAAGAGAAAGCCTAATCTGATGTAGTCTGGTGATCAGATGCCCAAACACCCTAACAGTAGAACTGGAACTCAATTCCAATAACTGATGGATGTGGATGCAGAGATCCTCAGCCAGGCCCCAGGTGGAGCTCCAGGTGTCAAAATGTCAAGCAAGAAGAGGGACTGTAAGAGCGTGAATTGTTGAGCCTAATATTGCAAAAAGCACAGGGACAAATAGACAAACTAATGGAAGCACATGAATTATGAACCAAAGGCTGTGGAGCCCATATCTGGATCAGGCCATCTGGATAAGTGAGACAATTGAATAGCTTGAATTCTTTGGGATGCATCCAGGCTGTGGGACCGGGACATGTCCTTAGTGCATAATCTGGCTATTTGGAACCTTAGGCTTACACAGGGGCACTTTGCTCAGACTGGAAGGAGGGGACTAGACCTGCCTGTACTGAGTCCCCCACTTTTAAATGAATCCCCAGAGGAGTTTTTACCCTGGAGGAGATGGGAAATGAGCGGAGTGGCTTGGGGGAAATTGAAGGTGGGTGCTGAGACGGGGGAGGACATGGGAACCCATGGCTGATGTGTAAAATTAAAATACAAACATAATAATTATAATAAAAATATAAACAGGACGTTTCTTGACAAAATAAGTTTCTATAAGACAAAACATAAGATAACCTTGTACTATATGGAGAGGAACTCAAACCATTTTCAATATATTCAGAAATGGAACCAAGTGTGATGGTGCTTCCCAGAATTAATGAGCAACTAAAAAGTAGTTCACCAATATGAACAGAGGTCAAATAGACCTAGACAATTTCTCAATTAAATTCCTCTATTTTCTTCTATCTCTGCTTTGTGTCAAGTTTGAAAAAGCTACGTCCACAATGGGTTGGAGGGGAGTTCAGTTCAGGCATTCCAGTGGTCACACAGCATATACTCCTAGATCTTCCTGAACTTTTAGTAGTTCAAATCACCTCAATGCTTCATTAATTCTTTCTCATATATTCATGTGCTGCCTTATATAAAATACTGAAAGAAATGTGTTCAGTCAGGTCATGTATAGAAAGAAAACTTGTTAACTACTCAACATGATGAGATGCTGTAACTCTTGAAGGAGTAGTCAACTCCTGGCTCAGCATCTGCCTCATTTTCCTCAGATGCCTTTTGCTGTGTGCAGTGTTGATTGTCAGCCTGGATTCAGACAATTCCATCAGGAGGGAATGGCAGCCTGCTGTTTTGATTGTATCCCCTGCCCAGCAAATGAGATTTCCAATGAGACAGGTATGTGTTTACTGCAGGGAGAAATTCTTCACATTGACTGACTTCTGTTATCCACACTGCACTTTTAAAGGGGCATGGAAGAGTGCAGCACTGTTGTGTGGTATTCACCAGAGAAGCCTGCTCAGACATAGGTTTAAGTCAAATAAAGTATTCATTAGCTGGATGTCAACTACAGTTGATATTCAGGACTCCAATGTATCAAGGAGCCTTTCTCAGGATGAGGTTTCAAGCAAAAGAACCATGTGGTGGGTTGACATACTTCAGTTACTCAGAACAGTGGGCCGATGCAGATCTACAGAAGCTGAAAATCAAAGTTGTTGCATTGTGAGACTTTCCCAGAACTATAAGGACTATGATGGATTAGGCCTTTGCTTCAGTTTGGAAGGTGGTGCTGCTAGGCAGTAAGTTTTATAGTCTGATTTGTACTTCCATCGTGGAGTCAGTTGAGCTACGGAGGGTCTGGGTACCTACTAAGTTCTGTGGCCCTTTTACAACACAAGGAAAATCTATTCCTTTCCTAATTTTGTTTTTACAAGTATTTGATCAATAATAATATCCTTATACTTAACAACCTGTGCCTTCACATATACCTTTGATGCACTGTAAAATCATTGCTAGTAGTATTTTGTAAAAGAAAGTGTTTTGAAAATCAAACAGCCCTGTGAGGGAATTCTACACTAAATCTGTCTCAATGATTATATCCCTGTAAAGGTACATGTAGATGAGATTGTAGTCAGGAGTCTTTGTAAATACTTGTTTATTCATTTATCCTACTTAAATGTATGTACGTGTTTCTGTGTGAGTTTATTTGCAGGAGATTGTGGAGGCCAAAATAACACATACATGCCCCTGGAACTTGAGTTACAGACAGGCATAAGCTTCCACATGAATGCTGAGTCCAAACCCTTGTTCTCCGCAGAGCTGTAAGCACTCTTAACTGTTGAGTAATCTCCTGCAACTGAAGTCATGAATCCTACATAACTTGTTCTTTCCACTGCCCACAAACAGTGCTGTAAAGGAGAGATGTTGAGTCACCATGTGTTAGAATTGTAAATAAGTATTTTATGGTGGTTGGCATGCTATTTATATAGCATTTTATGAATAGCTGGTATTTTGTGTTGTCATTTAATTGACAGGTGAGTGGGGAAGACAGCATGAAGATGTGAATTAAGACTGGTACTATAAGGCTGTAATGGGAGCCTGCTAAGGAAACTTTGGTATGATGCAAGTGCTGTTCCTTCCATGTGAGGGAGATATTCAGAGAGTTTTGACACTGATGCCATTGTAGGTTGTGCTGACTAAATATAGTAACTGTTGGTAAAATTACTAGAAACAGCTAAGCACAAGACAGTTATTGATTTCATATATAAAAAATGGGGAAAAGTGTGGACTCTTGATACAGAGAAACACAGGTGTCCCACTTACGATTTTTTACACAGTAGCAATGATGTCACAATATTATTGATAAAATAATTTTGTAGTAAAGAGAAACAGCCACCATTATTCCAATGATAGTTTGCATACACAATCGATATAAGTCAACTGGTTATTGTTTTGGAGATATCCAAATGCAAAGGTGAATCCAGAATTGATTTTGACTTTTATTGCCAATCTTAAATAAAGACAATTGGGGCACTGGAGTGTTGTCTCAGTGTTTAGAGCATTGGATGCTCTTCCTGAGGTTCTCAATGCAATTTCCAGAAACCGCATGGTGGCTCCCGACTATATGTAATGAGATTTGCTGCCCTTTTCTTGTGTGCAGGCAAATATGCAAGCAGAGCACTGTATTTATAGTAAATAACAACAGATTTTTAAGAAAGGTATTTAGGGTCAACAAGAAGAGTTTGCAGGTAAATCTCTTGCCTCAAGTCTGATGACCTGAATTCATCACAGAAAGCCTATTAGAGTGAGTTGGATCCAATTTCTATAAGATGTCTTCTTGACAATTTGCACTTTATACAACACACACACACACACACACACAACACACACACACACAATCAAACACTCACACACATGTTTAAAAAACATTGTAATAAAATTGTATTATTATAATAAATATAATGGGCATTTATAATGGTTGTTCACATGATCTGGGAAGTGGACTTAGACCTCCTGTAAGAGCAGACCATGTTCTTAACAGTTGAGCCGTCTTTCTAGGCCCCTTAAAGGAAAACAAACAAAAATTGTAATCATAGCTGGCCATAATGTTGGTTCATTTTATTCATGGAATGACTTAAAATCCTGGAAGCACAATATCCCTCTCCATTGTGATCCACAATTTAGTACAAGTACAATCATATTTCCCTTACTTGCAGTGGTGTAAATTACAACTTAGGAATGGGGAATTATTGTTCAATTCAAATATTCTGTGTTACCACTCTCACTTGGGAGTTCTCATGTTGTCTTGTTCATGCTGTTTTGCCAATAACTCCTTCACCATTGAGTACATTAGTAGACCCCAGGTCTGTTGGATTCCACAGAGCATTCCTAGTGATATCTGAGCTTGCCTTCCCAGCAGGTCTGCATAATAGGATGACTGGACCTCAGGCCTGGGTACTGGCTGTTTGGTATGGTCTATATTTAGTTGTATTTAATAAGGGGGAGCTCTTTTACCTCCACCCTTGGCATTGATATGAAAGCCCTTTGGAATAAAGTGCTGGGCTGTTGGATTAGGAGTATGCCCCTCTGAGGCTGTCTTATGTTTCTGTCTGTCTGTCTCTCTCACTTCCCTCTATATTTCTGTCTAAATCTCTTATATCTCACTCCCCAAGAATAACCAAGGGAAAATGTGGGGGTGGGGCCCCACACAGGTCTCATATCTAAGGAAATTAGGGCTGGAAGTAGCTGCACTGTGCTCACAAAGGTGGTGATACAAAATACAAGTCTTCTGGGTGCTATGTACATGTAGAGATTTCTAACTTCATAGTCAGATTATCTTATTTTATAAACTGTTTGTTATCCCTATTCTCTAATGAGGACACAACTAAATTAATTTAATTAATTTTTCTTGAGGATTTCATACATTATAGAACTTCCCTCTCTCCCCATTCTTTTTCCCACACATCACATGCAACAAAAACTCTTAAACTCATGAGCTCTTCTTCATTTACTATATTCAAGCACTCTTTTTCATTTAATGCTTTCACATTCATATGCACTTGCACACACGCACTAGATTCTATTGGTTGTTGCTCGGCTACTCCTGTGTTTGGTGATGATCATATGGGAATGAAAAAAAAGCAATAAGAGGTTTCATCCTGGATAAGAACAAGTCTCCAACACTCATGAGGGCATAGCTTCTAATTCAGATATAAAGATTCATGTTATAGTGTATCATTAGGATCTGTATTTGTCTTAGAAGGAGATAGGCATTATGAAATGGAAGCATTGCTTTTATGAAAAGTCTCAGTTACATCTTTAAAAATAAACTATTTGGATGTTGCAAAGTTTCTGAAATACACTGGCATGGCCATTCCATAGGAAAATCTGAAGTTGCACTCACAATACTTTTGCTTTCTGCATCAGATGTGGATCAGTGTATGAAGTGTCCAGAGGAACAGTATGCCAATGCAGAGCAGAACCACTGCCTGTACAAAGATGTGACCTTTCTGGGCTTTGATGACCCTTTGGGGATGACTCTGTCCTGCATGGCCTTGTTTTTGGTTGCATTCACAGTTCTGGTTCTTGGGATTTTTGTGAAGCACCAAGATACTCCCATTGTGAAGGCCAATAACCTCACTCTCAGCTACATACTTCTCATCTCCCTCATCTTCTGTTTTCTCTGTTCCTTGCTCTTCATTGGCCATCCCAACTCAATCACCTGCATCCTGCAGCAAATAACATATGGAGTTGTATTTACTGTGGCTGTTTCCACTGTGTTGGCCAAGACCATTACTGTGGTTTTGGCCTTCAAAATCACTACTCCTGGGAGAAGGGTGAAGTGGCTCCTGGTATCAGGGGCACCAACCTACATCATTTCCATCTGCACTGTCATCCAAATTATTCTGTGTGCAATCTGACTGGGAACTGCTCCTCCCTCTGTTGACATTGATGCACACTCTGAACATGGCCACATCATTATTGTGTGCAAGAAGGGCTCAGTAACTGCTTTCTACTCTGTCTTAGGATTCCTGGGCTCTCTGGCCCTGGGGAGCTTCACTGTGGCTTTCTTGGCCAGGAATCTCCCTGACACATTCAATGAAGCCAAATTCTTGACATTCAGCATGATGTTGTTCTGTAGTGTCTGGGTCACTTTTCTCCCTGTCTACCACAGCACTAAGGGCAAGGTCATGGTGGCTGTGGAGGTCTTCTCCATCTTAGCCTCCAGTGCTGGCTTGCTGGGATGTGTCTTTGTCCCCAAGTGCTACATCATTTTGCTAAGACCAGAGAGAAATTCTCTTCAAACGTTAAGGGAGAAAACATTTTCCAGAACTCAAATTTCATAAAATTTAACTGACAAATGTAATGTTGGTATAGAACCACCAATTAGAATAAAATGCAAGGTTATTCACTAACTACTGACTCTCACTGTTTCTTCTAACTATGTTGTTTGTCAGTTTCATGCATACTACTTTTATCTCCCATAACCTTCCACTCATCCACCTGTTTTTACAGGACTTCACATTTAGACCTTCGTAATGAGTGGAAATGTTATTTTTTTCTGTAATATGTAATAAGATTTGAGATTAACTCAGAGGTTTCCTTTTGCTATCTTAGTGAATGTAAGACCTTGACAGCAATTGATTATTGGAGAAACTGAAGGAATTTTGTGACCTCATGTTTGCAGATGAAGGCAAACAATGCTTCCCCTCATATGGAGAAACTACAGAATCCTGATGCATCCTTGGAGTTTGAGAAGTAGAACTTAGGAGCGAGAGAGATGTTTCAAGAAACAGATATTGCAGAATATTGCAGAATCTAGAGAGACGTCCCAGTAGACAAAATCATGTAGTGCTCTTGTAAAGTGGCAGAGATCAATACACAGACTTCATAAAATGTAGTCCTCACACACCTGTAACAGTAGCTCCAAGGGATCAATTTCTTCCTTGGGCCTCCTCGGACTCTCTCTCTCTCTCTCTCTCTCTCTCTCTCTCTCTCTCTCCACACACACACACACACACACACACACACACACACACACACGCACGCACGCACACACACACACACAAACACACACCAGAATCTAAAACCTTTCTGTCTATCACTAAAAAATAAACAGATTTCTATGGGATAATAATAAAATAAATATACTAATATAAAAGGAAAACAACACATTACATGAAACAAAACAAAACAAAAGAAGGAAAGGAGCCAAAGAATAGTCAGATAAATCAGAGACCCACTTGCTTGCACATTCTCAGGCCATTAATATTGTTAAGTGGTAGCTATTCTACTTATGCAAAGAAACCAATAGGGTAAAATGAGAGAAGAAAAAGATGAGAAGACAAAACAAAACAAGACTAACCAACAAAAACAAGATTAAAAACATCAAAAAACAAACAAGGAAGTAAAACACCCTGAAGTGATACTGTAAGATAAGAAACATCCAAAGAAGCAACTGAGTTCATTTTCTGTTGCCATCCCAGTTGCACATGCATTCTCCCCTTCAGCATGGTTGGTATTCCCACGAAGACTCCCATGGAGCGATCTAAACTTTCATTAGCAGCTGACTATCCACTGGATATTGCTTCCGGGTTTGGAATGAGGCATGTGTCCACTTCTCCTTTCAGTTCAGGTACCCTGCACTGGATAGTGTTTTGTCAGTCTGACACAAGCTAAAGTCATCTGAGAGGAAGGAACCTCAATTAACAAAGTGTTTTAAATCTGGTGGAGGTGGTGCACAGCTTTAATCCCAGCACTTGCGAGGCATAGGCTTGCAGATGTCTGTAAGTTTGAGGCCAGCCTTTTCCTCAGACATAGTTACAGGATAGCCAACACTACATAAAAAAACATGTCTTAAACCCTCCCACCAGCCCTAGAAAGAAACTGTCTCCATGAGATACAGCTATAGGGCATTTTCTTAATCAGTGATTGACTGGAAGGGCTGAGCTCAAAGTGGGTGGTGGCATTCCTAGGCTGGTGGTATTGAGTTCTATAAGGAAGCAGGCTGAGCAAGGCAGTAAACATCTCCTCTTCATGGCCTCTGCCTCAGTTCCAGTTGATTTTGGTCCTGGCTTCCTGCAATGATGGACTCAAATGTCAAAGTGTTTGCAAAATTAGCACTTTCCTCTCCAACATCGTTTTTGGCCGTGTTGTTTTATTGTAGCAATGGAAACTCTAATTAAGACAAGTTGGTACCAGGAGTTGGGTCTTGCTTTGACAGACCTGACCATGTTGTTTTGTAGGAGTACTATGGAGGGACTTTAAAACATTATATAAGAAAGTCATTTGAGTATTTATGGAACAACAAGTTCTTCTCTAGTAGCTTAGAATATAATAATGTTGAGGGCAATGCAGAAGATGGGAACATGGCTTGTGAAGTTTCAGAGGGAAGTGTAAAGACTCTTTTGGGGCCATTTGTTATTCTGAATTGAGATCCCGTGTCCCTGGTTAGCTGGGGCTGAATAATCATCTACAATTAACAAAATATCTGAACTACTACAGTGGAACCTTTGTTTTACTGAGATACTGGATACTGGTTGGCTGGAGTTGAGAAATTAGTGGTGATTATGAATAGCCCACAATGGACGTGGTGCATGCTGTTAATCCAAGTGCTTAGGAAGCAGAGCCAGTTGGATCTCTGTGATTTCAGCACCAACCTGGGCTATAGAGTGAGTTCTAGGACAGGCACAAAAACTACACTGAGAAACCCTGTCTTGAAAGAAACAAAACAACAACAACAACAACAAAAGAGGAGCCCAACATTGTTGACTTGAAATCTTCTGAGAAATGGTTCCTGAGAGCACATGGATGCTGTGTCCCAGAGGCAGTAGTATTTCATGCTGGCAGTCACATTTGGTGGTGTGAGGGTCACCCAGGTGTTACTGGTATTGAAGGCCTGAGTTGGTCATGGATTCTAGATGAGGATTGGCACTGTGAGAAGCCAGGAGATGCCATTGCTGAAGGTGTAAGTACACTAGCACCCGAAGGTACAAAATTAAAGAAGTCATACAGATAATTTGAGACTTGGAACCATGAAGAGAGTTTATGAGAGGCATCGATCAAAGTGCAGCCAAGTTGTAGCATAAGACCCAGCATTGTGGTTGATGTCAGCACTGTGGGATGACTGACAGGAACAGCAACAGCTATAGAGTGGAGCCATCCTGAGCCTGGAAGGCAAGCTGTGTGTGTCTCAGAGGATGGATCTGAAGAAGTGCCCCAAGCCCTTTGGAGGCCCACATGATAGTAACTGCATCCAGACATTGGAAATCAAACAGTTATACAGTTGAAGAGTGGATTTTATTTATCTGGGAGAGGCTTTGCCTTGTGCCTTTCCCTCTTAAAGTAAAGAATTATTTAACCTAATTTTTATTTTTTTAGGAGCCCACACTTGAGAGATTTCAAACTTTTAAAAGCAATTTTTGGGTTTGAACAGATCTGGATATCTTCATCTTTGCCCTCCCCCTCTGTCCTTGTTCCAGCTTGACCCTCCCATTTCCCTATGTTCTTATCCCCCACTCCTTCCACCTCTGCCAGCCCCCAGTCCTCTTATTTATATCTCAATCACTTCTCCTTCACAGGATCATCCATGTGACCCGCATAGGGTCTTTTCCTCTTAGCTAGCCTCTCTGGAGTTGTGGGTTACACGATGGCCTTCCCTTCCCTCCCATTTAGTATCCACTTATGAGTGAGTACATACTATGTTTGTCTTTCTGAGTGTGGGTTACCTCACTCAAGATGATATTGCCTAGATCCATCCATTTGCTTGCAAATTTTATGATATCATTGATTTTACTCCCGAGTAGCACTCCATTTTGTATTTGTGCCATAATTTGTATATGCACTCTTCAGTTGAGGGACATCTAGGTTGTTTCCAGGTTCTTGCTGTTGCTAATAATGCTGATATTAACATAGTTGAGCATGTGTTCTTGTGGTAAGGTTGAGCATTACATGGGGATAGGAAATTCCATACCTATTCACATTTACTTCTGACCCATTCCTCTCTACAGTTCTTAGCAACCACTCATCTACTTTCTGTCTGCAGATGTGTCTATTCTGGATATTTCATATAAAAATAATCATAAAATGCTATTATGTATAGGGCTTCTGTCACTTAGCACAGTATTTTCATAGTGTACTCATATAACACTACATCTTTTTTATATCTCAATTATGGTCTCTTGCATGGATTTACTGCATTGCATTTATTTTTTACCAGTTGATTGACACTTGTGTTGATTTTAAATTTCTGATTTATTGTGATTTGTGATGCTATAAACATTCATAGAAAAGTTCACTTATAACCAACAGACTTCAACTCTCTTTAGTACGTGACTAGAAGTAGAGTTGGTTGGTGTGTTACATGTTCATTTTATGTTTAATCTGTTGTTCATGGACAGTCAATATCATTTCCAAATTGGTTATAAAATTTTATATCCCCATCAATATGCATGAGTTCCAATTTACATCCTCACCCACACTTTTTATTATCTACTCGTTTTATTTGTTATCCTATTAGAAGTGAAAAAAAGGAAAGGGCCTGTATATGATAAAGGGTTGCATTTTTCTGTTTTTTTGAGACAGGGTTTCTCTGTGTAGTACTGGCTGGCCTAGAACTCACTCTGTAGATTTGACTGGCTTTGAAATCACAGAGATCCACTGTTTCTGTCTCCTGAGTGCTGGCAGTAAACGTGTGTGCCACCACTGCCCAAGCAGGACGGAATTTTTTAAAAAAGAATTATTTATTATGTATAGTGTTCTACATGCATGTATTTATAAATGCCAGAATAAGGCACCAGCTCTCATTATAGCTGGTTGTGAGCCAGTGTGCAATTGCTGCGAGTTGAACTCAGAACCTCTGGAAATGGTGCCAGTACTCTTAAGTTCTGAGTGAAATTTTAGTGTGTCCATTGTGGGACTTTTAAAACTGTGGGGTATTTAAAGTTACTTATGTTTTTAAAAATATTTATTTTTATTGTGTGTGCATTGGTATTTTGCCTGAGTGTATATCTGTGTCAGGGTATTGGATTCCATGGAACTAAAGTTACCAAAAGGTGTGAGCTGGCATGTTGGTGCTGGGACTTGATCTTGGGTTCTTAGGAAGAGTAACCAGTGGGAGTAATTACATCTGTGTATTGACACAGGCCACCATAATTCATAGAGAGGCTCTAGGTATTGACTGCAAATTGGTTGTTCTGTTTGACATTTGGTGTCGTGTTATAAAATGAGTTCCTAAGTTTGCAATAGCTTAGTATGTAGGTCATTATGCAATGATCAGGTATGGTATAATCTTTATTAAAAGTTACATTGAATGTGAATAAAATGAATTTCGTCAGAATAAAAACATATAAGCAAAGAACTCATGAGAAATTGGAGAAATGTCTCAATGGCTTCAGAAACAAAACAGTATATTGACACAAATTTGTTGTACTGAATGTCAAATTAACAAAATGTTTAAGAATGTTTACATGTATGACTCTTGAATCTATTCACCAGCATACATAATTGATAAAGGAAATAAATCCTCTTGGAATCCAGTTGTCAAATTAATAAAATATGTGAATGATCCAAGTGGAAGAACTCACAAATTATAATTTTATTAGCAAATGAAATCAATAACCCAAAAAGTAATAGTGAATGCAAGAAGCAGACACAAAATGCAGGATATAACCCAACATGAACAAAAGGATGGACACAGAATTCATTTAGCCTAATATGATTACTTAAAGAAATAGTAGCCTATGGGATCAAATGCCAAATTATGAGTTCATAAGTGAGTATTCAGATAGTGAAGTACAATCATGCTTTAAATCTCTTTAATTGAAGACACTTGGGGGCTATCTTTTAACGTTTCTTACGTCTAGCATTTGTTGTGTCCCTAATGTGATGCAGAGAGTTCCTTTCTGGGCTTAATAGTATGATGTAGCACTTGGGGCCAAAAATGATGCCTAAGAGTGATGTTCTAGAGGCCAAGATAGAGAAGACTTCCATAGCCACCATTACCTTCTTCTTGGTGCTGTGTTAGACAGGGAGGAAGCTGACCCAGACACTGTAGAACACCAGCATGCTGAAAGCCAGAAACTTGGCTTCATTGAATGTGTCAGGCAGATTCCTGGACAAAAAAGCCATAAGGTAGCTGCCTAGAGCCAGTGTTCCCAGGTATCCCAGGATGCAGTAGAAGGCAATAGCTGAGCCTTTGTTGCAAAGGATGATGATGTGTCCATGTTCTGAATGAGCATCTTTGTCAATAAATGGAGGAGAGGTTCCCAGCCAAATTCCACAGAGAATAACTTGCAGTATGGTACAGATGGGAATGATGAAATTAGGGGCCCTTGCTATCAGCAGCCACCTCCTCATTCTCCCTGGAGCAGTGATCTTGAAGGCTATAAGTACAGTGAGAGTTTTCACCATCAAAGTGGAAAGAGCCACAGTGAACAGAAGCCCAAATGTGTTCTGCTGCAGGATACACGTGACTGTGCTAGGATGGCCAATGTAAAGCAAGGGACAGAGAAAACAGAGGGTCAGAGTGATGAGCAGGATGTAACTGAGCTGCCTGTTATTGGCCTTGACAATGGGAGTGTCTCTGTGCTTCATAAACACCCCAAGAACAACAGCTGTGAGTGATGAGAAACCCAAGGACATAACTCTGAATATCTTCCCCAAGGGGTCATCATTGGCCAGAAATGTCACAGTCTTATATTGACAGTGGCTCTTCTCATTATTTGAATAGTGAGTTTCTGGACACTTCACACACTGATCTACATCTGGCAGAAATGCAAGTGATCATGAATGCATACTCAGGTTTCCTCTTTTATTCTAAGTCACTTACCTGCTCCAGAACTTTGCAATGATATCTGAACCGCCTTGCTTTGTTTCACATACAAATACAGAAGGATTGAATTCAATTTGCCTTCTACTTCATGCTGAAGGAATTAAGCAGCACCAATGCTTTCTCTGTTGTTACTCATATGGTATCCTCACCTTGAGTGACACTGTTGTATCTGTTTTACAAGTCACTAGTGCACTGGCATACATCACATCGACCTTATTTCACTCTGAAATTGCTCTTCATTAATACATCTCCATTCTTAAGAGGGCATCAGAGGACAACAGAGAATGTCCTTGGAATCTTATAATGATGTTCTTTTATATCCCAAGTGTAACTACATTTAAAAAATTGACAATATTCTCTAAGTGTCTTCATTCTATGAAGGAGCCTCAATGAGTTAAAATTCTTAAATTCTTGAGCCTTGAACCACTTCAGCAGTGACAATGTTTTCATAACGCTGTAGAGTAGTAGCTATGCATTGCATAGATACAGAACTGCTCATGTATTCTTTTTCTTTTATTAAGAGGTTTTCTTTTCACTTTAGATATCAACACAGCCTAGGGGCAAGGTCATGGTGGCTGTGGAGGTCTTCTCCATCTTAGCCTCCAGTGCTGGCTTGCTGGGATGTGTCTTTGTCCCAAGTGCTCATCATTTTGCTAAGACCAGAGAGAAATTCTCTTCAAAAGTTAAGGGAGAAAACATTTTCCAGAACTCAAATTTCATAAAATTACCTGACAAATGTAATGTTGGTATAGAACCACCAATTAGAATAAAATGCAAGGTTATTCACTAACTACTGACTCTCACTGTTTCTTCAAACTATGTTGTTTGTCAGTTTCTGTATCTACTTTATCTCCCATAACCTTCCACTCAGCCACCTGTTTTTACAGGACTTGACATTTGACCTTGTAATGAGTGGAAATGTTATTTTTTCTGTAATATGTAATAAGATTTGAGATTAACTCAGAGGTTTCCTTTTGCTATCTTAGTGAATGTAAGACTTTGACAGCAATTGATTATTGGAGAACTGAAGGAATTTTGTGACCTCATGTTTGCAGATGAAGGCAAACAATGCTACCCCCTAATAGGAGAAACTACAGAATCTGATGCATCCTTGGAGTTTGAGAAGTAGAACTTAGGAGCGAGAGAGATGTTTCAAGAAACAGATATTGCAGAATATGCAGAATCTGAGAGACGTCCCAGTAGACAAAATCATGTAGTGCTCTTGTAAAGTGGCAGAGATCAATACACAGACTTCAATAAAATGTAGTCCTCACACACCTGTAACAGTAGCTCCAAGGGATCAATGTCTCCTTGGGCCTCCGGACTCTCCCCCCACCACCCCCCCCACACACACACACACACACACACACACACACACACACCACCACACACACACACAACACAAACACACCAGAATCAAACCTTTCTGTCTATCACTAAAAATAAACAGATTTCTATGGGATAATAATAAAATAAATATACTAATATAAAAGGAAAACAACACATTACATGGAACAAAACAAACAAAAGAAGGAAAGGAGCCAAGAATAGTCAGATAAATCAGAGACCCACTTGCTTGCACATTCTCAGCCATTAATTGTTAAGTGGTAGCTATTCTACTTGCAAAGAAACCAATAGGGTAAAATGAGAGAAGAAAAAGATGAGAAGACAAACAAAACAAGACTAACAACAAAAACAAGATTAAAAACATCAAAAAAACAAACAAGAATAAAACACCCTGAGTGATATGTAAGATAAGAAACATCCAAAGAAGCCACTGAGTTCATTTTCTGTTGCCATCC
Organism: Onychomys torridus; assembly: GCF_903995425.1. Lineage (NCBI taxonomy): Eukaryota > Metazoa > Chordata > Mammalia > Rodentia > Cricetidae > Onychomys > Onychomys torridus. The sequence goes on along the minus strand of NW_023413635.1, from coordinate 88,108 downwards.
AGTTGCACATGCATTCTCCTTTAGCATGGTTGGTATTCCCAGGAAGACTCCTTGGAGCGATCTAAACTTTCATTAGCAGCTGCTATCCACTGGATATTGCTTCTGGTTTGAATGAGGCATGTGTCCACTTCTCCTTTCAGTTCAAGTACCCTGCACTGGATAGTGTTTTGTCAGTCTGACACAAGCTAAAGTCATCTGAGAAGAGGAACCTCAATTAATAAAGTGTTTTAATGCTGGTGGAGGTGGTGACACCTTTAATCCCAGCACTTGCGAGCATAGGCTTGCAGATGTCTGTAAGTTTGAGGCCAGCCTTTCCTCAGACTTAGTTACAGGATAGCCAAGGCTACATAAAAAACCCTGTCTTAAACCCCACCACCTAGAAAGAAACTGTCTCCATGAGATAAGCTATAGGGCATTTTCTTAATCAGTGATTGACTGGGAGGGCTGAGTCAAAGTGGGTGGTGGCATTCCTAGGCTGGTGGTATTGAGTTCTATAAGGAAGCAGGCTGAGCAAGGCAGTAAACATCTCCTCTCCATGGCCTCTGCCTCAGTTCCAGTTGATTTTGGTCCTGGCTTCCTGCAATGATGGACTCAAATGTGAAAGTGTTTGACAAAATTAGCCTTTCCTCTCTAACATTGTTTTTGGCTATGTTGTTTTATTGTATCAATGGAAACTCTAATTAAGACAAGTTGGTACCAGGAGTGGGGTCTTGCTTTGACAGACCTGACATGTTGTTTTGTAGGAGTACTATGGAGGGACTTTAAAACATTATATAAGAAAATCATTTGAGTATTTATGGAACAACAAGCTTTCTCTAGTAGCTTAGAATATCATATGTTGAGGACAATGCAGAAGATGGGAACATGGCTTGTGAAGTTTCAGAGGGAAGTGTAAAGACTCTTTTGGGGCCATTTGATATTCTGAATTGAGATTCTGTGTCCCTGGTTAGCTGGGGCTGAATAATCATCTACAATTAACAAAATATCTGAACTACTACAGTGGAACCTTTGTTTTACTGAGATACTGGATACTGGTTGGCTGGAGTTGAAAAATTAGTGGTGATTAAGAATAGCCCACAGTGGTGGTGGTGCACGCCGTTAATCCCAGTCCTTAGGAGGCATGGCCATTTGGATCTCTGTGAGTTCAGCGCCAACCTGGGCTATAGAGTGAGTTCTAGGACAGGCACAAAAACTACCCTAAGAAACCCTGTCTTGAAAGAAACAAAAACAACAACAACAACAAAAGAGGAGCACAGCATTGTTGACTTGAAATCTTCCATAAAATGGTTCCTGAGAGCACATGGATCTGTGTCCCAGAGGCAGTAGTATTTCATGCTGGCAGTCACATTGTTGGTGTGAGGGTCAACCAGGTTTACTGGTTTGAAGGCCTGAGTTGGTCATGGATTCTAGATGAGGATTGGCACTGTGAGAAGCCAGGAGATGCACATTGCTGAAGGTGTAAGTACACTAGCACCTGAAGGTACAAAATTAAAGAGTCATACTGATAATTTGAGACTTGGAACCATGAAGAGAGTTATGAGAGGCATCGATCAAAGTGCAGCCAAGTTGTAGCATAAGACCCAGCATTGTGGTTGATGTCAGCACTGTGGGATGACTGACAGGAACAGCAGCAGCTATAGAGTGGAGCCATCCTGAGCCTGGAAGGCAAGCTGTGTGTGTCTCAGAGGATGGAGCTGAAGAAGTGCCCCAAGCCCTTTGGAGGCCCACATGATAGTAACTGCATCCAGACATTGGAAATCGAACTGTTATACAGTTGAAGAGTGGATTTATTTATCAGGGAGAGGCTTTGCCTTGTGCCTTTCCCTCTTAAAGTAAAGAATTATTTAACCTAATTTTAATTTTTTTAGGAGCCCACACTTGAGAGATTTCAAACTTTTAAAAGCAATTTTTGGGTTTGAACAGATCTGGATATCTTCATCTTTGCCTCCCCCCTCTGTCTTGTTCCAGCTTGACCCTCCCATTTCCCTATGTTCTTATCCCCCACTCCCTCACCTCTGCCACCCCCAGTCCTCTTATTTATATCTCAATCACTTCTCCTTCACAGGATCATCCATGTGACCCGCATAGGGTCTTTTCCTCTTAGCTAGCCTCTCTGGAGTTGTGGGTTACACGATGGCCTTCCCTTCCCTCCCATTTAGTATCCACTTATGAGTGAGTACATACTATGTTTGTCTTTCTGAGTGTGGGTTACCTCACTCAAGATGATATTGCCTAGATCCTCCATTTGCTTGCAAATTTTATGATATCATTGATTTTACTCCGAGTAGCACTCCATTTTGTATTTGTGCCATAATTTGTATATCCACTCTTCAGTTGAGGGACATCTAGGTTGTTTCCAGGTTCTTGCTTTGCTAATAATGTGATATTACATAGTTGAGCATGTGTTCTTGTGGTAAGGTTGAGCATTACTGGGGATAGGAAATTCCATACCTATTCACATTTACTTCTGACCCATTCCTCTCTACAGTTCTTAGCAACACTCATCTACTTTCTGTCTGCAGATGTGTCTATTCTGGATATTTCATATAAAACAATATCATAAAATGCTATTATGTATAGGGCTTCTCTGTCACTTAGCACAGTATTTTCATAGTGTACTCATATAACACTACATCTTTTTTATATCTCAATTATGGTCTCTTGCATGGATTTACTGCATTGCATTTTATTTTTACCAGTTGATTGACACTTGTGTTGATTTTAAATTTCTGATTTATTGTGATTTGTGATGCTATAAACATTCATAGAAAAGTTCACTTAAACCAACAGACTTAACTCTCTTTAGTACGTGACTAGAAGTAGAGTTGGTTGGTGTGTTACATGTTCATTTTATGTTTAAGCTGTTGTTCATGGACAGTCAATATCATTTCCAAATTGGTTATAAAATTTTATATCCCCATCAATATGCTATGAGTTCCAATTTACATCCTCACCCCACTTTTTATTATCTACTGTTTTATTTGTTATCCTATTAGAAGTGAAAAAAAGAAAGGGCTGTATATGATAAAGGGTTGCATTTTTCTGTTTTTTGAGACAGGGTTTCTCTGTGTAGTACTGGCTGGCCTAGAACTCACTCTGTAGATTTGACTGGCTTTGAAATCACAGAGATCCACTGTTTCTGTTTCCTAGTGCTGGCAGTAAATGTGTGTGCCACAATGCCCAAGCAGGACTGAATTTTTTAAAAAAGAATATTTATTATGTATAGTGTTCTACATGCATGTTTTTATAAATGCAGAATAAGGCACCAGCTCTCATTATAGCTGGTTGTGAGCCAGTGTGCAATTGCTGCGAGTTGAACTCAGAACCTCTGGAAATTGTGCCAGTACTCTTAAGTTCATATGCAGGCAGAGCACTGTATTTATAATAAATAACAAAAGATTTTTTTAAAAGGTATTTAGGGTCAACAAGAAGAGTTAGCAGGTAAATCTCTTGCCTCAAGTCTGATGACCTGAATTCATCACAGAAAGCCTATTGGAATGAGTTGGATCCAATTCCTATAAGATGGTTTCTTGACAATTTGCAGTTTACACACACGCACACACACACACACACATACACACACACACACACACAAAATCAAACACTCACACACATGTTAAAAAAAAGATTGTAATAAATTGATTTAGTATAATAACTATGATTGGCATTTATAATGGTTGTTCACATGTTCTGAGAAGTGGACTTAGACTTCCTGTAAGATCCGACCATGTTCTTAACAGCTGAGCTGTCTTTCCAGCCCCTTAAAGAAAAACAAACAAAAAATGTAATCATAGCTGGCCATAATGTTGGTTCGTTTTATTCATGGAATGACTTAAAATCCTGGAAGCACAATATTCCTCTCCATTGTGATCCACAATTTAGCACAATTACAATCATATTCACCTAACTTGCTGTGGTGTAAATTACAACTTATGAATGGGGAATTATTGTCCAGTTCAAATATTCTGTGTTACCACTCTCACTTGGGAGTTCTCATGTTATCTTGTTCATGCTGTTTTACCAATAACTCCTTCACCATTGAGTACATTAGTAGACCCCAGGTCTGTTGGATTCCACAGAGCATTCCTAGTGATATCTGAGCTTGCCTTCCCAGCAGGTCTGCATAAGAGGATGATTGGATCTCAGGCCTGGGTACTGGCTGTTTGGTAGGGTCTACATTTAGTTGTATTTAATAAGGGGGAGGTCTTTTGCCTCCACCCTTGGCATTGATATGAAAGCTCTTTGGAATAAAGTGCTGGGCTCGTGGATTAGGATCTGGGCCCCTCTGAGGCTATCCTGTGTTTCTGTCTGTCTGTCTGTTTCTCTTCCCTCTATATTTCTATCTAAATCTCTTATCTCTCAATCCCCAAGAATACTCAAGGGAAAATGTGGGGATCTCATATCTAAGGAAATTAGGGAAGGAAGTAGGTGCACTGTGCTCAGAAAGGTGGTGATACAAAGTACAAGACTTATGGGTGCTATGTACATGTAGAGTTTTCTAACTTAATAGTCAGATTATCTTATTTTATAAACTGTTTGTTATCCCTATTCCCTGATGAGGACACAACTAAATTAATTTAATTAATTTTTCTTGAGGATTTCATACATTATAGAACCCCCCTCTCTCCCCATTCTATTTCCCACACATCACATGCAACAAAACTCTCAAACTCATGAGCTCTTCTTCATTTACTACATTCAAGCTCTCTTTTTCATTTACTGTTTCACATTCATATGCACTTGCACACACGCACTAGATCCTATTTGTTGTTGCTCGGCTACTCATGTGTTTGGTGATGATCATATGGGAATAAAAAAAAGCTATAAGATTTTTCATCCGGGATAAGACCAAGTCTCCAACTCTCATGAGGGCATCACTTCTAATTCACATAGAAAGATTCATGTTATAGTGTATCAATAGGATCTGTGTTTGTCCTTGAAGAATGTAGGCATTATGAAATGGAAGCATTGCATTTCAGAAAAGACTCAATTACATCTTTAACAATAAACTATATGGATGTTTTAAAGTTTCCAAAATACACTGGCGTGGCCTGTCCATAAGAAATGCAGAAGTTACACTAACAATACTTTTGCTTTCTGCATCAGATGTGGATCAGTGTATGAAGTGTCCAGAGGAACAGTATGCCAATGCAGAGCAGAACCACTGTCTGTACAAAGATGTGATCTTTCTGGCCTTTGATGACCCTTTGGGGATGACTCTGTCCTGCATGGCCTTGTGTTTGTCTGCATTCACAGTTCTGGTTCTTGGGATCTTTGTGAAGCACCAAGACACTCCCATTGTGAAGGCCAATAACCTCACTCTCAGCTACATCCTGCTCATCTCCCTCATCTTCTGTTTTCTCTGTTCCTTGCTCTTCCTTGGCCATCCCAACTCAATCACCTGTATCCTGCAGCAAATAACATATGGAGTTGTATTTACTGTGGCTGTTTCCACTGTGTTGGCCAAGACTATTACTGTGGTTTTGGCCTTCAAAGTTACTACTCCTGGAAGAAGGATGAAGTGGCTCCTTGTATCAGGGGCACCAACCTACATCATTCCCACCTGCACAGTCATCCAAATTTTTCTCTGTGCAATCTGGCTGGGAGCTTCTCCTCCCTCTGTTGACATTGATGCACACTCTGAGCATGGGCACATCATTATTGTATGCAACAAGGGCTCAGTAACTGCTTACTACTCTGTCTTAGGATACCTGGGCTCTCTGGCCCTGGGGAGCTTCACTGTGGCTTTCTTGGCCAGGAATCTCCCTGACACATTCAATGAAGCCAAATTCTTGACATTCAGCATGCTGTTGTTCTGCAGTGTCTGGGTCACTTTTCTCCCTGTCTACCACGGCACTAAGGGCAAGGTCATGGTGGCTGTGGAGGTCTTCTCCATCTTAGCCTCCAGTGCTGGCTTGCTGGGATGTGTCTTTGTCCCCAAGTGCTTCATCATTTTGCTAAGACCAGAGAGAAATTCTCTTCAAAAGTTAAGGGAGAAAACATTTTCCAGAAGTCAAATTTCATAAATTTACTGACAAATGTAATGTTGGTATAGAACCACCAATTAGAATAAAATGCAAGGTTATTCACTAGCTAGTGACTCTCACTGTTTCTTCTAATGATTTTTTTTTTCAGTTTCATGTATTCTACTTTTATCTGTGTTGTCTGCCATAACCTTCCACTCAGCCACCTGTTTTTACAGGACTTGACTTTGGGACCTTCGTGATGCATAGAAATGTTATTTTTGTATGTAATATGCAATAAGATTTGAGATTAACTCAGAGGTTTCCTTTTCCTATCTTAGTGAATGTAAGACTTTGACAGCAATTGATTATTGGAGATACTAAAGGAATTTTGTGACCTCATGTTTGCAGATGAAGGCAAAGCAATGCTACCCCTCATAGGGAGAAGACTACAGAATTCTGATGCATCCTTGGAGTTTGAGGAGTAGAACTTAGGAGCGAAGGGATGTTTCAAGAAACAGATATTGCAGAATATTGCAGAATCTGGAGAGATGTCTCAGTAGACAAAATCATGTAGTGCTCTTGTAAAGTGGCAGAGATCAATACACAGACTTCAAAAAATGTAGTTCACACACACCTGTAACAGTAGCTCCAAGAGATCAATGTCCTCCTTGGGCCTCCAAGGACTCACACACACACACACACACACACACACACACACACACACACACAGACACACATACACACACACAAACCAGAATCCAAACCCTTTCTGTCTATCACTAAAAAATAAACAGATTTCTATGGGAAAATAATAAAATAAATATACTAATATAAAAGGAAAACAACACATTACATGGAACAAAACAAACCAAAAGAAGGAAAGGAGCCCAAGAATAGTCAGATAAATCAGAGACCTACTTGCTTGCACATTCTCAGTCCCATTAAAACTGTAAAGTGGTAGCTATTCTACTTACGCAAAAAAAAAAAACCAAAAAAAAACAATAGGGTAAAATGAGAGAAGAAAAAGATAAGAAGACAAAAGAAAACAAGACTAAACAACAAAAACAAGATTAAAAACATCAAAAAACAAACAAGAAATTAAAATACCCTGACGTGCTATTGTAAGATAAGAAACATCCAAAGAAGCCAATGAGTTCATTTTCTATTGCCATTCACAGTTGCCCATGCATTCTACTCTTTAGCATGGTTGGTATTCCCAGGGAGACTCCCTTGGAGCGATCTAAACTTTCATTAGCAGCTGGCTATCCACTGGATATTGCTTCTGGGTTTGGAATGAGGCATGTGTCCACTTCTCCTTTCAGTTCAAGTACCCTGCACTGGATAGTGTTTTGTCAGTCTGACACAAGCTAAAGTCATCTGAGAGGAAGGATCCTCAATTAATAAAGTGTTTTTAAGCTGGTGGAGGTGGTGCACACCTTTAATCCCAGCACTTGCAAGGCATAGGCTTGCAGATGTCTGTAAGTTTGAGGCCAGCCTGTTTCTCAGACTTAGTTACAGGATAGCCAAGGCTACATAAAAAACCCTGCCTTAAACCCTCCCACCACCCTAGAAAGAAACTGTCTCCATGAGATATAGCTATAGGGCATTTTCTTAATCAGTGATTGACTGGGAGGGCTGAGCTCAAAGTGGGTGGTGACATTCCTAGGCTGGTGGTGGGTTGAATAGGAAAGGAAAGGTAGCTTTGTAGTGATGTTTTTGCCTGTCAAAGTTATACAGTATCAACTGTGCTGGATAGTTTTCTAATAACTTGGATTGAAGGTCTATCCAAGTCTGTATGAGTTGAAGGATTATGCACCAATTTAGCAAAAGGTGAAGGACTGTGAGCAAGTGAAAAGTTAAAGGCTGTGTTGGTGGTTAGAGTAACACAGAGAAGTGAGTACAGAGTCAGTGGGAGTAATTACATCTGGGTATTGACACTTTCACCATAATTCATAGAGAGGCTCTAGGTATTAACTGTATATTGGTTGTTCTGGTTGACATTTGGTGTCAGATTATAAAATGAGTCCCTAAGTTTGCAACAGCTTAGTATGTAGGTCATTATGCAGTGATCTGGTAAGGGATAATCTTTATTAAAATTTACATTGAATGTGAATAAATTGAATTTCTTCAGAATAAAAACATATAAGCAAAGAACTCAGACAAACTGGGGAAATGTCTCAATGGCTTCAGAAACAAAACAGTATATTGACACAAATTTGTTGGACTGAATGTCAAATTTACAAAATGTTTAAGAATATTTACATGTATGACTCTTGAATCTGTTCACCAGCATACATAATTGATAAAGAAAATAAATCTTCTTGGAATCCAGTTGTCTTATTAATAAAATATGAGAATGATCCAAGTGGAAGAACTCACAAATTAGAATGTAATGAGCAAATGAAATCAATAACCCAAAAAGTAATAGTGAATGTAAGAGGAAGATACTAAATGCAGGATATAACCCAACATGAACAAAAGGATGGATGCAGAATTCATTTAGCCTAATATGATTACTTAAAGAAATAGTAGCCTATGGGATCAAATGCCAAATTATGACTTCATATATGAGTATTCAGATAGTGAAGTACAATCATGCTTCAAAACTCTTTAATTTAAGACACTTGGGAGCTATGTTTTAACATTTCTTATATCTAGCATTTGTTGTGTCCCTAATGCGATGAAGGGAGTTCCTTTCTGGCCTTAATATTATGATGTAGCACATGGGGCCAAAGATGATGCCTAAAAGTAATGTACTAGAGGCCAAGATAGAGAGGACTTCCATAGCCACCATGACCTTCCCCTTGGTGCTGTGGTAGACAGGGAGGAAGCTGACCCAGACACTGCAAAACACCAGCATGCTGAAAGCCAGGAACTTGGCTTCATTGAATGTGTCAGGCAGATTCCTGGACAAAAAAGCCATAAGAGCCAGTGTTCCCAGGTATCCCAGGATGCAGTAGAAGACAACAGCTGAGACTTTGTTGCAAAGGATGATAATGAGTCCATGTTCTGTATGAGCATTTTTGTCACTAAATGGAGGAGAGGTTGCCTGCCAGATTCCAGAGAGAACAACTTGCAGTAGGGTGCAGATGGGAATGATGAAATTAGGGGCCCTTGCTATCAGAAGCCACCTCCTCATTCTCCCTGTAGCAGGGATCTTGAAGGCTATAAGTACAGGGAGAGTTTTGGCCAGCAGAGTAGAAAGAGCCACAGTGAACAGAAGTCCAAATGTGTTCTGCTGCATGATACAGGTGACTGTGCTAGGATGGTCAATGTAAAGCAAGGGACAGAGAAAACAGAGGGTCAGAGTGATGAGCAGGATGTAACTGAGATGCCAGTTGTTGGCCTTGACAATGGGAGTGTCTCTGTGCTTCAGAAACACACCAAGAACAACAGCTGTGAGTGAGGAGAAGCCCAAGGACATGAAAGTGAGTGTCTTCACCATGGTGTCATCATAGTCCAGAAATGTCATAGTCTTATGTTGACTGTGGCTCTTCAAAATGTTTGCAAAATGAGTTTCTGGACACTTCACACACTGTCCCACATTTGGCAGAAATGCAGGTTATTATGTATCCATGCTTAGGTTTCTTCTTTTATTCTAAGTCACTTAACTGCTCCAGAACTTTGCAATGATATCTGAACCACCTTGCTTTGTTTCACATACAAATACAGAAGGATTAAATTCAATTTGCCTTCTACTTCATGGTGACAGAAATTAAGCAGCACCAATGCTTTCTCTGTTGTTACTCATATGGTATCCTCACCTTGAGTGACAATGTTGTATCTGTTTTACAAGTCACTAGTGCACTGACATATATCACATAGACCTAATTTCACTCTGAAATTGCTCTTCATTAATACATCTCCATTCTTAAGAGGGCATGAGACTTCAGTGCAATAGAGAGAATGTCTTTTAGAAATCATATAATGATGTTCTCTTATGTTCCAAATGCGTCTACATTCATAAATTCCATGGTGTTCTCTAAGTGTCTTCATTCTATGAAGGAGCCTGAATGGGTTAAAATTCTTAAATTCTTGCAGCCTTGAAGTACTTCATCAGTGACACTGTTTTCATAACTGTGTACAGTAGTAGCTATGTATTACATAGATAAAGAACTATTCATGTATTCTTATGTCTATATGGACAAGTGTTTGAACTCTCTGTTCCTGATGTCTTATCAGTTTACTCTTGATTATCATTTATGATTATGGATTTTTAGACCTTATTTTCCATGTAGTAATAATGTCCATATTTCTATACACTTTTTATTTTTGATAGATATTTAATTCTTTTTATATCATCACATTACCATTCACACTCCCAATAAAGTACATTCTGTTCATGATTTTGGACTTTCTGAACTCCTGTCAGATTCTCCCCACCTCCATGCCCACACAATTCCACACTCTGTCTTTCTCTCTTTCTTTAAAAAAGAGTAAAACAAAATAACAACAAACCAAATAAAACAATAATTAAATAAACTCACTCTCTCACATATGCACACACAAACTACGAAGCACAAAAACACAAAGTATAAACTATAAAGTATAAAGTATAAAGAACAATTCCAATAAGACCAGAAGATAATAAATAAAGAAAAACAACATCTCAGAACATTACCATGTCTATTCATCTCCATATTCTGGCCCCATACTCTGGCACTTTAATGGAGTCCAGGCTCTTCCTAGGGACCCCAGTCTTCCCAACAGCTCCAGGCTGCACTGTCTACGCAGGGCTTCATATTCCAACTTGCAACTTCAGCAGAAGACATCTTCTTTACCAAATGCCAGGTTGGTTATAGGGATCCTAGCATCCCCTTCACTTGGAACCATATTCCTGCAAACAGCTATGGAACTTCCTAGCTACACCAGTTATGTCCCTGCTCACTGCTGGGTAACATTCTTTAAAGCATGCCTAATATAGTCCAGCAGTACCATGCCTCTTGGCCTCCATATTCCAGCCCACAAGTCTGGCACCTTTAGTGGATGACAGGACCCCAGGTATGATACCATACCACCTGCTAACATTCCTTAAAGACTGCTCTAGAGGCCCAGACTGTACTTTCTCCTCTGGGCTCCATATTCCACCTCACACCTTAGGCAGAAGACTTCTGTTTTACCTCAGGCCAGGCCCACTGCTAGCCAACACTCATGAAAGCTGGCCCAACAGCCCCCACCTGCACACTACCTGCCCTCCCTATCACAGCCCACAGCTTCAGCTGCTTTACTGTATCCTGTGCTATACTAGGAATCCCAGACACCAATCAGATACCCAGAACACAAGAGGCTACACAAATTATTGGAACCACAGAGGCCAGGTAGGCCTCTAAATCCAATAGGTCTTGCAGGCCACAAAACCCCACTGGAGATACCCTACTGGACCTATAAACTGCCTAGTCACCAGAATCCCTGACCACTAAGGTCAGAAGACCAAAGAGGAAACAGAAACTAAGAAACAAAACACCAATTCAACAAAGACAAAGTCAGAAATATCTAGATGTATAACTAAATGCAAACCTAGATGCCTAAATGCCAGTGTAAGAATACAATCATCAACAGAAAGGATACTATGGCATCACCAGAGACCATCTACTCTATAACCAAAGACCTGAACATTCCAACAGCACTGAAGCACAAGAAAGCAACCTTAAAAACAACTTTATGAAGATTATAGAGGGAATGAAAAAGATCCCATGATGAAATTGAGAAAAAGACAAACAAATAATTGGAGGAAATTGATAAATTACTTAAAGAATGCCAAGGAAGTCAGGAAAATACAAACAAACAGGTTATGGAAACTGATCAAGCCCTGAAAATGGAAAGAGAAGCAATAAAGAATACACAGAAGGAGGGAATTCTGGAAATCAAAAATCTGGGTCAGTAAACAGGAACTACTGATGCAAGCATCACCAATAGAATTCAAGATATGGAAGAGAGAATTTCAAGTGTGAAAGATACAATAGAAGAAACAGATTCATTGGTCAAAGGAAATGTTGATTTAAAAATTCTTAACACAAAACTTCCAGGAAATTTGGAAATCTATGAAACGACCAATATAAGAATAGTACAAATATAAGAAGAATACCAGCCTAAATTATCAGAAAATAAATTCAATAAATTCATAGTAGAAAAAATTTTTAACCTGAAGAAGGACTTGCCTATACAGGTACAAGAAGCTAACAGAACAACAGAGAGAATGGACCAGAAAAAAATGTCCCAAAGCCACATAATAAGTAAAACACTGAACATACAGAACAATGTTCTAATACAACCATTATAAGCTGAAAGGGAAAAAATTCATATAACATATAAAGGCAGACCTGTTAGAATACAATAGCCACAAATACTTTGGGTTAATTCTAACTACGCAAGAGAAGGACCTGTATGATAAGTCCCTGAAGAAAGAAATTAAAGAAGATATCACAAAATGGTAAGCTCTCCCATGTTCATGGATATTTACGATTAAAATAGTAAAAATGTCAATCTTTTCAAAATAATCTAAAGATTCAATGAAATTGCCATTAAAATTCTTTATAGACCTGGAAAGAACAATACTCAACTTTATATGGAAAAGAAAAAAAAAAAAAAAACAGGATGGCCAAAAGAACCTTGTACAATAAAACAACCTCTGGACGCATCACTATCCCTGCCTTCAAGCTTTACTACAGTAATAAAAACAGCTTGGTACTGGCATAAAAACCAACATGTGGACCAATGAAGCAAATTGAAGACCCTGACATTCATCCGCACACCTATGAACATATAATTTTTGACAAAGAAGCCAAAACTGTACATTGGAAAAAAGAAAGAATCTTCAGCAAAAGAAATTGGCATAACTGCATGTCAACATGCAGAAGATTGCAAATAGATCCTTATCTGTCACCATGCACAAAAGTTAAGTCCAAGTGGTTGAAAGACCTCAAAAAAAAAAACCTGGTTTCTCTGAAACTGATAGAAGAGAAAGTAGGAAGTAGTATTGAAACCATTGGCAACAGAGACCACTTTCTAAATATAATACCAGTAGTACAGACACTGAGAGCAACAATTAATTAATGGGACCTCTTGAAACAGAAATTTTTGTAGGGCAAAAAACATGGTCAATAAGACACCAAATGACAGCCTACAAATTGGGAAAAGATCTTCACCAACCCCACATGTAATCTCCTGCATATGTAAAGGATTCAAGAAACTAGATATCAAAATACCTAACAGTCCCATTACAAAATGGGCTGGAGTGCTAAACAGAATTCGCAACATAAGCTCCAAGGTATGATAGACATTTAAGTAATTGCTCAACATCCTTAGTCATCAGAGAAATACAAATAAAAAGCACTCTGAGATACTATCTTACACTTGTCAGAATAGCTATGATCAAAAACACCAATGACAGTCAATGTTAGAGCAAGGGGAACATTCCTCCACTGTTGGTGGTAGTGCGAACTTGTACAGCCTCTTTGGAAATCAGTATGGCAGATTCTCAGAAAATTGGGAATCAATCTTCTTCAAGATTGTAGTATAACCATCTATACCACTATTGGGCATATTGCCAAGGAATGCTCAGTCACACCACAACGACACATACTTAACTATGTTCATAGGAGCATTATTTGTAATAACCAGAACCTGGAAAAAACCTAGATGCCTTTCAACTGAAGAATGGCTAAATAATATGTATACATATACAGCAGGGAAAAAACAATGACATTGTGAAGTTTGCAGGCAAATGGATGGAACCAGAAAATATACTGTGTGAAGTAATTCAGACTCAGAAAGACAAACATTGTATGTACTCACTCATAAGTGGATACTAGATATAAAGCAAAGGATAACCAGACTGCAACTCACAGCTTCAGGGAGGCTACCTAGTAAAGAGGGTCCTAGGAAAGACAGAGGGACCCCTCATTGACAGAGAAATGGATGAGATCTACATGAGAAAAGTGGTGGTAAGAGGATTAATGGAGGGCAAGTGTCGGGGGAAAGAGAACTAGGGGAGTGGTGGGTCCTAGCTGGATATGGAGCAGAGTGGGAGAACAAGGAAAAAGAACCCATGATAAATGAAGACACCATGGGAATAGGAAGAAGCAGAGTACTATAGGAGTCCCCAGGAATCAACAAAGATGACTTCAGTGGCAATGGTCGAGAGTGTGCCTGAACTGACCTGCTCTGGTGATTGAAAGGCCAAACACCCTAACTGTCATGATAGATTCTTCATCCAGTGACTGATAGAAGCAGATTCAGAGATCCATGGCCAAGTCCCAGGTGCAGCTCTAGTAGTCTAACCAGTGAGAGAGAGGTGGGATTATATGAGCAAGATCCATTGAGACCATGAGTGGAAAAATTACAGAGACAACCAGCCAAACTGGTTGAAACGCATGAACTATGAACCAGTAGCTGAAGAGCCCCCATGGTACAGCTCTACGCCCTCTGGATAAGTGAGACAGTTGTTCAGCTTGAACTGTTTAAGGGGCCCACAGGCAGTGAGACCAGGACTTGTGCTTAGTGCATGAGCCGGCTTTTTGGAACCTACTGCCTATGCTGAGACACTTTGCTCAGCCTTGGTGTAGGGAGGTGGGTATTGCACCTGCCTCAACTGAATCTACCAGTCTCTACTGACTCCCCATGGTAGACCATGCCTTGGAGTAGGTGAGAACCAGGGGTGGTTTCAGAAGGGAGGCTGGGGGTGGGATGACAGGGGAATACATGGTTGATATGTAAAATGAATAGAAAAGATCTCATAATAATAAAATAAAATAATACACCAAACTTATTAATGGAGACTGTAAATGCCAGAAGAGTCAGAGGATTTGTTATGTAGACTGTAATAGAACGTTGATGCCAGCCCAGACTACTATATCCAGCAAAATGCTCAATCATCAAAGACAGAGAAAAACAGATATTTCATGACAAAGTCAAATTTAAATCATATTTACCCACAAACCTAGGTCTAGAGATAGTATGTGGAGCAAATTGCCAACCAAATCTCCAAAAATTTTTACTATACGCAATATAATATGGCAATAGATAATCTCATACCAACAAAAACCAAAGAATGGAAACACACACACACACACACACACACACACACACACACACACACACACAAAACCACCACTATTGGTGAAATTATTAAGGCCACTCCACGTAGTTAAAAGGGAGGTTTATTTTTGGGGTACTTACAAATGAAGGGGTAGGTTGCAGGGTCTGGCAAAGGTATAGGGCAGTCCAGCGGTGTTCTCTGGAGAACTCTGCTCGGTCTACTTCCAGCCTCCAGCGTCCTGGAACCAAGAGAGCCACCTCCTCCTGCTCCTTGTTCTTCTGCTCCCTCCTCTGCTGGCCTTGTGGGCGTGATCATTACTGAAGCCTCAATGGAGGTTGGAACTTCCAGGCCAATGCTGGGATGGCTATCCACTACACACCACCACAAACAAAGTAACAGGAATTAACAATCATTGATCACTAATATTTTTTAATATTAATGGAATCAATTCCCCAATAAAAAGACATAGGTAAGAGAGTGAATATGAAAACTGGATCCATCCTTTTGCTGCATACAACAAACACACCTGAGCACCAAATATAGACATTATTTCTGAGTAAAGGTTTGGAAAAAGGTGCCTAATAAAAAGTGGAGAGATGTCATACCAGCAACTTAATAGTTCATCTGAAAGCTTTAGAACAAAAAAAAAGCAAGAACACTTAAGAAAAAGTGAATGGCAAAAGTAATCAAATTGCAGGCTGAAATCCAATAAAATAGAAACAAATAGAAGACTATAGAAAAACAATTAGCTGGTTTTTGAGAAAATAAACAAGATAGACTAACCACTATCCAAACTAATTAAAAGGCAGAGAGAAAATACCCAAATTAACAAAATCAGAAATGACAAGGGAAGTGAATAACAACAAGCATCAAGGAAATTCAAGGAATCACTAGGTCATACTTTAACAACATGAACTTCACAAAACTGGAAAATCTAAAAGAACTGGACGTTTTTCTGGATAGATACAGCTTACCAAATTTAAATCAAGTTCAGATAAAGCATTTAAATAGATCTATAACCTCTAAGGAAATAGAAGCAGTCATTAAAAGTCTCCCAAGCAAAAAAAGCCCAGTACCAGGTAGTTTTAACACAGAATTCTGCCAGACTGTTGAAGAAGAGCTAATACCAACACACCTCAAATTATTCCACAAAATAGAAGCAGAAAGAACTTTGCTAAATTCATTTATCAGGTCACGGGCACCCTGATATCCAAATGACAAAAATATTCAACAAAGAAAGAGAATAACAGACCAATTTCCCTTATGAATACAGTTGCAAATATAATAAAATTCTTGCAAATAGAATCTAAGAACATATCCATGAGATCAACCCTCTTGACCACTAAGTAGGCTTCATCCTAGAGATTTAGGGATGTTTCACCATATGAAAATCAGTAAATATAATCACCAGATAAACAAACTGAAAGAAAGAAAATCACATATGTTCATCTCATTGGATATTGAAAAACCTTTGACAAAATCTAATACTCTTCATGAAAAAAGACTTAGAGAGATTAGGAATACAAGGCACATATTTAATCATCACAAAGGCAATTTACATTAAGCCTATAGCCAACATTGAAGTAAATGGAGAGAAACTCATGAAATTCCACTAAATTCAGAAACAAGACAAAGTTTTGCAATCCCCCAAAACTCCTCAGTATAGTACTTGAAGTTCTAGCTAGAACAATAAGACAACTACGGAGATAAAGGACATAGAAATTGGAAAGGCAGAATTGAAAATATTATTATTTGCAGATGATATGACTGTATCCATAATTGACCACAAATTTCTATCAGGGTCCTCCTCCAGCTGATAACCCTCTTCAGCAATGTGGCTGAATACAAGTTTAATTAAAAAATTCAGTAGGTCTGCTTTACAAATTAGAAAGTGTTTGAGATAGAATTCAGGGAAATAACCCCCTTCACTATAGCCACAAACAATATAAAATCTTTTGTAGTAACCCTAACCAAGCAAGTGAAAAACTTGCACAACTTAAACTTTAAGTATTTGAATAAGGAATTGAAGACTATATAAGAAGATGTAAAGATTTCTCATGTTCATGGATCAGTAGGATCAACCTAGGAAAAAATATGGCCATTTTACCAAAAGAAATCAACAGATTCAATGTAATCCATGTCAAAATTGCAACACAATTCCACCCTTTATAGAGTTGAAGGACAAGACTCAATTTCATATGGCAAAGCAAAGACCTCGGATGATTAAAACCACCTTGTACAATAAAAGAACTGCTGGAGGTATCACCATCCCTGATTTAAAACTCTATTACAGAACTATAGTAGCAAAACCCATGAAGTATTGACCTAAAAACAGATAGGTTGATCAATGGAGTCTCATAGAAGACCCAGATTTAAATGCACACACCTATGCACACCTGAATTTTGATAAAGAAGCCAGAGAGGCGCAATGGAAAATTAAAACATAGTCCACAAATGGTACTGATCTCACTGGATATCCGAATGTAGAAGAATGCAAATAGATTTATAATCTTCATCTTGCATAGTACTCAAGTCCAAATGGATCAAAAGCCTCAACATGAAGAAGAAACAAGAATCACTGAACTTAACAGTAGAGAAAGTGGGGAGTAGCCTTGAACCATTTGGCAAAGGAGATGACTTCCTGAAGAGAGCAGCCATAGCACAAGCACTAAGATGAACAACTAAAATATGGGAGCCCATGAAACTGATAAGCTTCTGTAAGGCAAGGACACCATGAATAGGAGAAAATGGCAGCCCACAGATGGGAAATTTTTTTGCCATGTCTACATCAAGTACATCAAATGATATAAAGAACTAAAGAAACTGGACATCACCAAACCAAATAATCAAATGAAAAGATACGGTATAAATCTAAACAGAGAATTCTTAATAGAGGAAACTAAAATGCCTGAGAAACACTCAAAGAAATGTTCAATATCTTTAGACATCAGGGAAATGCAAAATAAATAGATTTTGAGATTTCATCTTACACCAATTAGAATGGCTATGATCAATCACACAAGTGACTTCTTATGCTAGTGAAGATACAGAGTAAGGAGAACATTCTTCCATACTGGTGGGAGTAAAATTTTGTACAGCCAGTATAAAACAAACATAGCGATTCCTCAGAAAATCGGGGACTGACCTAACTCAAGACCCAGATCTATCATTCTTGGGCACATAGCCAAAGGACATTCCATCCTCTCAGAAAGTAACTTGCTTAACCCTGATCACAGCAGTGTTATTCTTAAGAGCTAGAAACTGGAAAAAATGTAGGTACCCCTTAACCAAAAGATGGATAAAGAAAATGTGGTACATTTACAGAATGGAGTATTATTTATCTGATAGAAAAAATGACCTCATTGCATTTGCTGGTAAATGGATGTAATTAGGAAAAAAAACATACTTTGTGAGGTAATCCAGAACAAGGAAATCAATGGAGATGTATCCTCACTTATCAGTGTGTATCAGCTGTTAAATAGAGGGTAATCACACTACATTCCACAGACACAGAGATGCTAAGTGACAAGGAGGACTCGAGGGGTAACAAATGAACATCCCTGGGAAAGGGAAATGTAATAGACTTTTGTGGGTGTACTGGGGGCAGGTGGGGGATCAGAAGAGGAGAGATCAGGTGCAGAGTGAGGAACACAGGAAGAGAGTATAAGGACAGACTATTGGAATAGGTGGAGATAAGGAAACTATGTGGAAATCTAGTGCAGTGGATACTCTCTGGAAGCTGTGAGGATAACGCTTAAGAGGACACCTAGTAATGGAGGATATGGAGCCTAAACTGGCCATCTAATATCACCAGGCTAGGTTCTAATTGGAGGGACTTTGACACCAATCCAGCCACCAAGCTTTCGATCCACAACCTGCCCTGAAAATAAGCTGTACTGGCACAGTGGTGGCTCAGAGCTTATGGGGTTTGCCAATCAGTGACTGATCTGTCTTGATGGCCAAATCATGAGAATCAGCCCATGCTTCACATTGCCTTGATGTCCAGGAACATGAAGCTGAATGCTTAGAGACCTAGAAGCAAAAAAAAAACTACTAAAAGAAAAAAAAAGAAGGAAATAAATAAAGAAAAAGTCAATGAAATTATTTCTAATCATATTTTGATACAATCATTGACTGGTGCCTAGCCTAATCATCATCAGGAAGATTAACTCCAGCAGCTGATGAGATTCAGAGACTCATAGCCAAACATTACAGGAAGTTTGGTAAACTACACTGAAGAGGAGAAGGAAGGGTTGTAGGAGCCTGAGAGGTTGAAGTCACTAGGAGATCATGGCCCAAAGAATCATATAAGCAGGGCTCATAGGGGTTCACAGAGACTGAAGCAACAATCAGGGAACTTCCATGGGTCTGTGCTAGGCCTTCTGATTACATACTGAATTTACTGTAGATTGAGATTTTTGTGGGACTCCTAAGAGTTGGAAGTGGAGGGGTCCATGACTCTTTTGCCTGCACATGGGACTCTTTCATGCTACTATGAAGCCTGGTCCAGCATTGATATGAGAGTTTATGCTCAGTCTTATTGCATCTTTTTATGTCAAGTTCAGTTGATATTACTTGCATGCCTGTCATTTTCGGAAGGAAACTGAAAAAATAGTGTGGGAGAAGGGGAGGTAGAGGGTGTGTTTGTGTGGAAGGAAGGGTGGGGAGGCTGTGCTGAGGATATTTGTATAATATATAGAATTATCATAAAATTGAATTAAAGTTAAAAAATACAACTATGATATGCTCACAAGTCTATGGGTGTAAGGGAGAAAACTGCAGTAGTTTGAATGAGAATGTCCCCCCCACTTTATATCACACATTTTAAAGCTTTGTCCCCAGGTGGTGGAGCTATTTGGAAAGGATTAGGAGATGTGGACCTTTTGAGAGAGGCCTGTTGTTGTGGAATGGCTTTAAGGATCTTGTTGTTCACAGTGTGTCTTCTCTGTCTTCTACTTGTGAACCAGTATGTAAAGTCCCAACTGTTCCTGTTGTCATGCTGTTTTAGTCAAATTTCTAAAGCTATGAAGAGACATCATAACCAAGGCAACTAATAAAAAAGAGAATTTAACTTGCAGGCTCCAGATGGAGAACATCGCAAGCTGCTTGCCGGAAGAAATGGAGCTGGAAAAAGAGCTGAGATATTACATCTGATCTATAGGCATGATACACAGAGAAAGAGAGAGAGAGAGAGAGAGAGAGAGAGAGAGAGAGAGAGAGAGAGAGAGAGAGATATGGATGGTGGGAGGGAGAGAGGGAGGGAGGAAGGGAGAGAGAGAGAGATAAATGGGAATGAAGCAGGCTTTTGAAATCTCTAATGATAATAATATTAACAGCAACAACTATATTAATACTAGTAATAATAAAATAAAATAAATTTTAAAAATGACACTAACTTAGAACAAATGATTTATATCTCAGAATTTTCCATTAAATATTTCAGACTCTTGTTGCAAATGAGTACTGAAATGATGCATAATGGGATATTGAGGAATTGTATCCCAAGGTATTTAGAAACGGCTGATGGAGTGATGAAATATTCCTGTTCCCTTTGTTTCTCCAATATAATCATTTGCTAGTTCTAGCATGGCTTCTAAACTGCCATCTTACCAAATCAACTTCAATTCTTAGTAACAACAGAAGATTTACGAAAAACTTATACCAAGGTCAGCAAGATGTCTAGGTGGTGGCAAGGTAGATACATTCTGAGATCTACCCTCTGCTTTCCACAACCACACATTAAGTGTTTGTATTTACACACAAATGAATGCGTACACACACACACACACACACACACACACACACACACACACGACACATATACACATAAGTTAGAAAATAATAAAAAATTTAAAAGTTAAGACTGTAATTTCTTAGTCTTTCTTAAACACCTATGAGGAAAATTATCATGCTAAAAGATCAAACGTTAACAACAAAAACAACTTGGTGAAATTGAGAAAAGAACCAGATTTCCCATCATGTCCACTTTTGCAAAAAACAAAAAAGAAACAAAACCAAACCCCCACCCCCACCACCCCCCAAAAAACCTCTTGGTTAATCAAGCAAGGAAAAGAATGTTCAATTGTAAAGGGAAAAAAATAAAATTATTGTTATTGCCACTGGATGAAACAATAATTGTTTAAAAGTCCAAAACTTTAACTAAACTAAAGAGTGAATGATGAGCTGAGCAGCATACCTAGGGGATACTGCAAATTCAATTTCACACCACTAATAAAGTAAATATATATATATAATATATATATAAAGATTTCTTGTTACATTATTAGTAACAAGTGATTGCCAAGCCAGTTGGAACTCAATCTCCCCAACTATCATGACACCTCATGAGGATCCCCTTCATATATTTTAGAAAGTCTTCAAAGCACTAGGTTTCTATATCATCCATCAGCTGCTCCTCAATTATAGCTGTCAGTCCCCAGATTCCCTTCCTCAACCCCATTTCTCTTCACACTGCCCACCTGACACCCTATTCTTGTTGTTTCACCTCAGTCCACCCATATAATCTATTCTATCTTTCCCACTGAAAGATTCATGTGTTCTCCCAGAGCCTTCTTCTATACCTAACCTCTCTAGGTCTATGGATTATAAGTTGGTTATCACTTATCTAATGGCTAATACCCACATATAAGTGAATACATACCATATTTATCGGACTTGGGCCTAGGTTACCTGACTCTAGATGTTTCTTTTTTCTAGTACTATCCATTTGCCTATAAATTTCATGATGTCCTTCTTTTGTTGTTTTGCTTTTTGAGAGAGAGAGTCTTTCTGTGTATCTTTGGTTGTCCTGGAACTTGCTCTGTAGACCTAGCAGGCAATGAACTCACAGAGATCCCTAAGCCTCTGACTCCTGAGTGCTGGGATTAAACTCATGCACCACCATTGCCCAGCTGACTAATGGGTTCTAAGCTACTGAACACAGTGCTGCTTTAGAGTCACTACTGCATTCTAAGATAAACATGAGCAAGTAGATAAAGAAGGATAAATTTTAGAAATAGGTCATCAGAAGGTGCTGACTTCAGAGAAGGAGTTCATGTTTCATAACTCAAATACTCAATTTGGTTTCACATGGAGAATGATTTATTGGCATTTCCTGACACAGTATAAGCCAAGGAAATTCTGGACTTGACCTGATAATTGTAGCTTCACACATGGAGAATAGGGATACTGGTTGGCTATATGGTCTATGTGAATGGTGTAGCATGGGTCGTACTGCTCATACTCCATGAATGGTGGATGTTGTAAACATAGGTGGAAGCTGTCTGATTTGTACTTGGGAATAGAACACTCAGTATGTCCACATGAACTCTGAGTGTCATGGGTCATTTCAAAACTTTACCTTTACATCTAACTGTGGATCTTCAGACATTACACTGAGATAGTTTTAAAGGATTTCAAACAAATAACTCATTGACACTGTCCTGGGACCAATTGGACCAACATTGCTTTCTCCCATGGGCATCAATACCCAGGGATATGAGTTGATGTCATAGGACCTGAGGCTGAGATGTCCTCAGATTGTTTTCCAAACCATGTTTTTACCTCTGCTGTGGACCTCAACTGCAGATCCCTAGGTCAGAGAGTGCTTGGCATTTCTCCAGGGTAGTGGAGCCAGCTGCAGAGCAAGCCATCTCATCCACATAAGTATTTTCTTCAGTGGATATCAGACATAAAAGCAGATTGTGTGCATGGTTATCCATTTGATAAACTGATATGCATCCACAGACCACACTACTGGCTTAGAGATTTGGAGACTTGACCTGATGATCACTCTGTATTTCTTCTTCTGGATCCTGTATACCCCCATTCTCCTGTCCAACCTCACTCACCCCAAGTGCTTCTGGAGAATGAAGCAGAGTCAAGACAAGCATGGAGATGTGGTGACAGGTTGTGTCTTTTTCCTTATTGCAGTGCCAAGCACTGAAGTGCAGGTGGACAAAGAGTATTACAGCTATGCCCTGGATGTGCTGTAAGTGTGTTTGCCTTTTTCATGTGAATGTCATGATATGAAATACAACATAGAGGTAGGAATGGGAAGAGCAATGCAGGGAGCTTCTGTGCTTTTCTCCCAACCTCATCACCAAGAAGTGATGCAAAATATGTTTTGACTTTTACCAATCACTCTTTCCTCACTATGAAGCTGTGAGACCTTTAAAATTTTTTCCCAATTAGCCTCCATTTACAAGCCTGAAAGCCAAGTTTATAACAGCATTCTTTACTTTGTTCTCTCATAGGTAGCCTTCCTTTTCTCAGGGGCCATTGTGAGGTGTTCAGTGGTGTCCTAACACAAGAAATTCCAGACTACTACAATGATTTCAGTAGTCACAAAGTGCATTCAAGTATCTTCCCGAGTCTGCTAATGTAGTGTGTATCAGTGTGTGACTGTAGTGCAGAAGCAGGGTCTCTAATATTTGTGGGACTTCTCACTGGGGAGAGCATCCATGTAGGCAGATACCCTGCATGGGACCACTCCACCTCTCTGAAACTGTGATGGGGACGATGTATGAGGGCTGTCTACTGTGTGGTACTTGGGTGTTTCCCTTGTTCTCTCACTTGAACACATGCACAGTCTTAGGCTTTTAGAGGTTACAAAGGCCAGGTCAATATCTACCTTCAAAGTAAACAAGGAATGTCTGCACTTCAAATGCTTTGTTGTCATTCTGAAAAAGCTATGATATCTCTTACTGTGGTGACTGCTGACTCCCTTCTGACTTGCTATAGTGGCAGGTGCTGCCTGTGATTGCTGTCAATGTTTGAAGCTGGGATGGAGAGACTACACACTGGGTCATCTCTGCTACTGTGAAGATGTATGTGTCTGGTGTTTTTAAGTCTAAATATTTTTTCTCTGATCCTTATATTTACCTCTATTCCTCTTTTAGTTCTTTCATGTTTTATTAAAGGATTTTTTATTTATTTTATATTTCAACCGTGTATCTCCCTCCCTTTTCTCCTAACACCCCTCCTTCTTCCCCACCCTCCCAAACCACTATTTATTCCCTCCTCCAACAAAGTGTCCTCCCATCAGGATTCAGCAGAGTTTGTTACATTCATTAGGGGCAGTTCCTAGGCCCTCCCCCTGTACCAAGGCTGTGCAAGGTGTCAAACCATAGGTAGTATCCTCCAAAAAGGCAGTTCATGCACCAGGGATGTATCCTGATCCTACTGCCAGGGGGCCCTTTAATCACAGTAGCTACTCAACTGTCTCCCTTATGCAGAGGGCCTATTGCAGTCCCATGGAGGCTCCACAGCTGTTGGTCAAAGTTCATAAAGTCCCACTAATTTGGAGTGGTTTTTCACTGTAGGTTTCTCTATCATGATCTTGATGCCCATTGCTCATAGAATTCCTCTTCTCTCTCTTCAACTGCACTCCTGGTGCTGACCTGGTTCTTGGCTGTGTATCTCTGCAAGTACTTTCATTAGTTACTGGATGTATGCTCTGTGATGACAGATAAGGTATTCACTGATGTGATCACTGGAGTAAGCCAGTTCAGGCACTTCTCCACTATTGTTGTAGTCTAAGCTGGGGTATCCTTGAGGAATCCTGGGAACTTCTCTAGTCCTCAGTTTGTAGTTGTCCTCATGATGTCTCCCTTTATTGTGGTATCTCTTTCTTTGCTCTCCCACTCTATCCCAATTCTAGCTCGACCATCCTATTCCCAAATATTCTCTTAATTTTTTAAAGTAATTATTTTTACAATATTGAGCATTCATATATATATATATATATATATATATATATATATATATATATATATATGTGTGTGTGTGTGTGTGTGTGTGTGTGTGTGTGTGTGTGTGTGTGTAAGATTTCCCCATATACTAATGATATATTCAGTTTCTTCATAATTTTAAAGTTTTCATTATTGATGTCCTTCAAGATTTTATTAAGTTTATTTTACCATATTTCTGAGGCAATTGTGAATGAGGTTTTCTTACTTTCTTCTTCAGCAAATGTGTTCTTTGTATGTAGGAAAGTAACTGTCTTTTGTGGTAATTTTTAATTCTGCCATTTTGATGTAAATATTTTCTATGGAGTATTTAGGATCTCAATTATGGAAGCCTGTTGTTGGTTTCTTTTTTTACTCTTAGTGTATTTGGGAGGCCCAACACCATGTTCTCCAATAGATGAAGTCTATTCTTACTTGTGACTACTTGGCCTTAGCTTGGCTTTTTTTTTTAAAGCCAGCTTTATTTAACCTAAAATATACCCTTTACCTTTTTAAATTTTATTTTATAATTTAATTTAATTTTACATATCAGCCATGGATTTCCCTGTCCTATGTTCTTCCCCCCACCTCACAGCCTTCCCCACCTTTCCCCCAGGCCAACCCCCATTCCCATCTCCTCCAGGGCAAAGCCTACCCTGGGGATTCAGCTCAACCTGGTAGATTCATTCCAGGCAGATGCAGTCCCCTCCTTCCAGGCTGAGGAAAGTGTCCCTGCACAAGCTCCAAGTTCCAAAAAGCCAGCTCATGCACTAAGGACAGGTCTGGGTCCCACTGCCTCAGTGCCTTCCAAAGAGTTCAAGCTAATCAACTGTATTGCTTATCCAGAGAGCCTGATCCAGTTGGGAGCTGCTCAGCTTTTGTTTCATAGTTATTTGTCTCCATTAGTTTGGCTATTTGTTCCTGTGCTTATTCCAATCTTGGTGTTAACAATTCTGGCTCCTACAATGCCTCCTTTCTTGCCAATTGGACACCAGGAACTCCACCTGGGGTCTGGTCATGAATTTTTGCATCCTGTTCCCTCAGTCATTGTATGAGATTTCTAGCAGAACAGTTAGGGTGTTTGGCCATCCAATCACCAGAGTAGGTCTGTTTGGGCTTTCTTGAGACCATTGCCAGTAGTCTATAGTGGAGGTATCTTTGTGGATTTTTGGGGACCTCTCTAGCACTTTGCTTCTTCCTATTCTCATGTGGTCTTCATTTATCATGGTCTGTTATTCCTTGTTCTCGCTTTCTCTTCTTTATCCAGCTGGGATCTCCTGCTCCGCTTTTCTCTTTCCCTCGAAACTTGCCCATCATTACTCCCTCTCAAATCCAGATTGTTCATGTAGATCTCATCAATTTCTGTCATTCAGCAATCCCTGTGTCTTTCAGGGGGTCTTGTTTTCTAGGTAGCCTTCCTGGAGTTGTGGGTAGCAGTCTAGTCATCTTTGTTTTACATCTAGTATCCTACTATGAGTGAGTACATATCTGGCTATTAAAAACAATGCTGATATTAACATACCTGAACAAGTGCACTTGTGGTGTGATTGAACATTCCTTGGGTATATGCCCAAGAATGGAATTGCTGTGTCTTTGGGCAGATGGATTCCCATTTTTCTCTCTTTGTTGCATCTTTGTTTGGTTTAGGAATCAGGGTATTTGTAGCCTCATAGAAGGAGTTCGGTAATGTTCCTTCTGCTTCTATTATGTAGAACAAATTAACAAGTATTTGTATGCACTCTTCATGAAGATCTGGTAGAATTCTGTGCTGAAAACATCTGGTCCTATGCTTTTTTTGGTTGGGAGACTTTTAATGACTGATTCTACTGTCTTAGGGGTTATTGGAATATTTAAATGGTTTCTGGTCTTGATTTAACTTAGGTATATTTTACCTTTCCAGAAAATTATCCATTTCTTTTTGATTTTCCAGTTTTGTGAAGTAGAGTTTTGAAGTATCCTGATGATTCTCTGGATTTCCTCATTTTCTGTGGTTATGTCCCCCTTTTCATTTCTGATTTTGTTAATTTAAATGCTCTCTCTCTGTCCTTTGGTGGGTTTGGATAAGGGCTTGTCTGTTTTATTGATTTTCTCAAAGAACCAACTCTTTGTTCCATTAATTTTTTGTATTGTTCTCTTTGTTTCCATTTTATTGATTTCAGTCCTCAATTTGAAAATTTCCTTTTATCTGTTCCTCCTGGGAGACTTTTCTTCTTGTTGTTATAGAGCTTTCAGGTGTGCTGTCAAGTTACTAGTGTGAGATTTCTCCAACTTCTTTATGTGGGCATTTAGTGCTATGAATTTCCCTCTTAGCATTGCTTTCATAGTGTCCCATAAGTTTGGGTATGATGTGTATTCATTTTGTTGATTTCTAGGAAGTCTTTAATTTTTTTTCTTTATTTCTTCCTTAACCCTTTGGAGATTCAGTTGAGCATTATTCATTTTCCAGGAGATTATAGGTTTTTTGTAGCTTTTTTTGTTGTTGAAATCTAACTTTAAACCTTGGTGGTCTGATAGAACACAGAAGGTTATTCCACCTGTTTTGTATCTATTGAGATTTGCTTTGTTGCCAAGTATGTGGTCGATTTAAAGAAAGTTCCATGGGGTGCTGAGAAGATTTTATATTCTTTTTTGTTGGATGAAATGTTCTATAGATATTGATTAAGTCCACTTGAGTCATAACATCAGTTATGTCCTTTATTTGTCTGTAAAGCTTTGATTTGGCAGATCTGTCCACAGGTGAAAGTGGGGTGTTGATGTCTCCCACTATTAATGTGTGGGATTTTATATGTGATTTAAGCTTTAGTAATGTTTCTTTTACATGTATGTGTGCTTTTGTGTTTTGGGCATAAATGTTCGGAATTGAAACTTTATTTTTGTGGATTTTTCCTATGATGTGTATGTAAGGCCCTTCTTGATCTCTTTTGACTGATTTTAGTTTGAAGTCTATTTTTGCTGGATTTGGGGATGGCTATACCCGCTTGCTTCTTAAGACCATTTGATTGTAAAGTCTTTTCCCATCCTTTTATTCTTAGTTATCGTCTATCTTTGAATTTGAGGTGTGTTTCTTTTATGCAGCAGAAAGTTGGTTCCTGCTTTTGTATCCCTTATGTTAGCCTGTGTCTTTTTTTTTAGGTGAATTAAGTCCATTGATACTAAGGGATATTAATGACGAGGTGATTGTTCCTTCCTGTTATTTTATTTTAATTTTTTTGGTGGTAGTGTGTGTGTACTTTTCATCTTTGGAGATTACTGCTGTGTTGTTATCTATTGACTGTGTTTTCAAGGGTGTATCTGACTTTCTTAGGTTGAAAATTTCCTTCTGCAGTTTTTGTAGGTCTGGGTTTCTAAATAAGTATTTTTTAAATCTGGCTTTGTTTTGGAATGTATTGTTCACTCCATCTATGTTGGTTGAAAGTTTTGCTGGGTGTATTAGTCTAGGCTGGCAACCATGGTCTCTTAGTGTCTGCATTATATCTGTTCAGATCCTTCAGCTTTCAAAGACTCCATTGAGAAATTGGGTGTTATTCTGATGGGTTTGCCTTTATAAGTCCTTTGGACTTTTTCCTTTGCTGCTCTAAGTATTCTTTCTTTATTCTGTATGTTTAGTTGTTTATTTATTATGTGGCAAGGGAACTTTTTTTTAGGTCTAGTCTTTTGGAGTTTTATAGGCTTCTTTTATCTTCATAGGCATTTCCTTCTTTAAGTTGGGAAAGTTTTCTTCCATGATCTTGTTGAATATAGTTTCTGTGCCTTTGAGTTTGTATTCTCTCCCTTCCTCTATCCCTATTATTTGTAGGTTTGGTGTTTTCATGGTGTCCCAAATTTCTTTGACATTTTGGGTCATGACTTTGTTGGCTTTTCTGTTTTCATTGACTGATGAATCTATTTATTCTCCTGTATCTTTAATGCCAGAGATCCTCTCTTCCACCTCTTGCATTCTGTTCGTTAAACTTGCATCTGAAGTTGCTGTTCATTTACTCAGATTTTCTATTTCCAGCATTCCCTCTGTTAGTGTATTCTTCAGTTTTTCTATTTTCCTTTTCAGGTCTTTGACTGTTTCCCTGATCTATTTCATTGCTTTTTCATGATTTTCTTGCAGGGATTTATTGTTTTTTCTGCTTTATTTGTCCTTTCCACTAGTTTTTTTTTTTTTTTTTTTTTATAACGTTCTCCCAATTTTTTTTGTCTGTTCCTTTATATCATTTTCAATTTCTTCTTTATAAGCCCTCAATTAATTGCTTTTATTTAGAAGAGTTGGCATGGTCATAGTGTCTCTTCAAATCAATAAAATACTTAACTAAGATACCTTTTATGACTCTGTCCCATCCTTACCCCCAAAATGGACTATATGAAAGGCCTTATGTTTTTCTTGGTTTTAGTAGAAATAGCAGGTTTCTTTCTGTTTATTCCATTGTTGGTTCCTTGTCACAAATATTATTGCAGTGCTGGTATATATTTTAGTTGGCTCTGTTAATGTTATAAAATACCAACCAAAATAAACTTATAGAGGATACATTTTTATCTTGCTTTCCTCTCCTGATGACAGTCCATCACTGAAGGAAGACATTTCAGAAACTCCAGCAGGAGCAGAGACAAGAAACATGGAAGAACATTGCCTACTGGCTTGTTCTCAACAGCTAGCTCAGATTGATTTTTAATACAACTCAGGTCTATCTGCTCAGAGATGTTATGGCCTACACTGATCTGGGCCCTCATATATCAATCAACAATGAAATGCCTTGAAAGACATGTCTACATGCCAGTCTGATGAAGGTAAATTCCCCAAAAAGTGTTTCTCTTTCAAGATAGGTCTGTGCTTGAATCTCATGTACAATTTTAACCAGTGAAGTGTAGTGTCCTTTTATTCTTTCCTTATTTTGGGCATTTGACAACAAAAAAAGTTGCTTTGCATCTCACCAGATGGCACTATAATTCATTTCTTTTTTGTTTTTTTTTATATTTTCATTAAGAGAGTTTTCATTCATTCTGCTTAACAGAAGAATCTCAAATGGCTGAAAGACATTTAAGGAATTGCTCAACATTCTTAGTCATCAGGGATATGCAAATCAAAATGATTCTGAGATACCATATTTCACCTGTCAGAATGGCTAATGTCAAAACACTGAAGATATCTTATGTTGGAGAGGATGTAGTGCAAGGGGAACACTCCTCCACTGTGGGTGGCAATGCAAACCTGTATAGTCACTTTGGAAATCAGTTTGGTGGTTTCTCAGAAAATTGGGAATAATTATTCCTCATGATCCAGCTATACCACTCTTGGGCATTTATCCAAGGAATGCTCAAGCATACCATAAGGACACATTCTCAACTATGTTCATACTAGCATTATTTTTAATTGCCAGAACTTGAAAACAGCTTAGACGTCCCTCAAGTTAAGAATAGATAAAGAAAATGTGGTACATATACACAATGGAGTACTATTCAGCAGAGAAAAACAATGTCATCATGAAGTTTGCAGTCACATGAGTGATTCATGTCTTAAGCTATTCATGTAATACATTACATTTACAGATTTCCTTACCCTGAGCCATTATTTCATCTTTAGAAAGAAGCCTAGGATCATGGTGAATGATTTCATCTAAGGAGTACTTTAATTTGTTTTAAATACTATATTAAGTGTCTCTAAATAGCTGGTCACGATGGAGTATGTCTGTACTTCCAGTACTCTGGAGGCAGATATAACAGTCTCTGGTGAGTTCAAGACCAACCTTGTCTATATAGTGAGTTCCAGGATAGCCAGGTAGATATAACTCACCCTGTCTCAAAAAGTTAAGAGTGTTTATTAAATGTTTTTATTAATTTTGTTTTGTATATATCTTCTTTGGACATCAGGCTGACAGTGCCTTCATATTCATATTTAGATAGTACTTAATCCACTTCTGTTGAATAGAATAATTTAATAGCTTAATAGCATTGGTGTTAGTTATTGGAAGCTTTATTTGCATCCAACAGTGACTACTACTTGTCCTGCTTATTTTAAGCTGGAAGATGATTTTGTATTACTGTTTCAATCTCATTCTTTACAGCACACTTGCTTAAGGTGTTTGTCACATCTGGGTTTAATTTTCCTGCCAGATACTCAAAGAAAATGCAATAAGTATGTCATTCAAACAACCCTTAGAAATTGAAAGGAAAGTAACAATGATATTTAGAAATTCAGTATGTCCCCCACAACAAAACCTGATAAGGAATCATCAAAACAAATAAAAAGGGAAAAGACAATTATAGGCAAATATGACTGATGTACTTCAGTGAAATATCCTCCAGAAAATCCATGCGATCAAATTCAAGTATGTATCAACAAGATTCACTGTGGACTAGGTGGCTTCATTCCAGGGTTGGAAAGATTGTTTAACACCAAAACTCAGTGAGAGTCACAGATAGCTTTATTAGATAAGGCAGAAATTACATAATTATCTCAACTGATGCAGAAAAGACATCTGACAATCTACAGTATCCCTAAAACATTAGGGATAGATGGATAATGTCTAAATGAGATGAAGTCTGCACAGTATAAACCCATGTCCAGCATTACATCAAATGGAGAATAACTGAGATCCTTTCCTTAGAAACACCAAAGGAGGGAAGATGCCCATTCTTATATCACTAAAGTAAGTCTTGCTCATATTCTGCTAAAACAATAAGTTCAGCAAAAAGAACGGAATGAATCATGGAAAGAAGTCAAACTTTTTCACCAGCAGGTGGTATGAACTTGTACATTTGGTGGTAAGTACTCCCTGAGTGTGTCTTAGACCTAATGAATACCATCAGGAAAATATCAGAATACAAAATCAAGATACAAAATATCATTTTTGTGTACAAGGAATCAAAATACTGACTAAGAAAGAAGTCAAGAAAGCAATCACGGTTACAATAACTTCCCAGAATAAAATACCTGGGAATAAAAGCAACACAGGAACTCAAGGGTCTTCATGGTGAAAATTTTGTTACCGTGAGGAAAGAAAGAGAAGACAACAGTAGAAAAAAATATCTGACATGTTGATGGATTGGCACAATCAGTACAGTACATTCATACTTGTTTCCATTACCAAAATAATCTAAGACTCTATGCAATCTTCATGAAAATTCCATTGAAACATAACTAAAAACTATAGGAATAAACAATCCAAAATTTTGCATAAAATATCAGATTCCAGATAGACCAAGCAAAGGTGAAGAAAGACAATAATGCTGCAGGTCTCACAAAATATCTGTTCAATTTATGACCCAGGGCAATAGTAACAGAGAATGACAGTGCTAACTCTCTCTGTATTATATAAATATTTTAAGAAAGCAAGATTTAAAACTCATAATTCTATTCCACTGGGGTAGTCACCTGAGCTTTGACAAAGCTTTTAGCAATAACCAGTGTAGAAGACACAGCCTACTTAATAAATATTGGTAGGATACTGGACATTGAGGATTAGTATCTCAAATGCATAAGAACATCAAGCTAATAATAGACAAATTAAAACTGGGGTAAAAAATTAATCAATGAGTTCTCAGAATATTAAACACAAATGTCTGAATAACACTTAAATTCATCCATAGACATCTCAGAATTGCAAATAAAAACTAGTTTGAGAATTCCTCTTACATCAGTCAGAATGGTCAAGATCAAAAATAAAAATGACAGCACATTCTGGTGAGGATACTGGGAGTGGGGAACTCTTACTGAATGCTTGTGTTCGTAAAAACATTTGCAGCCACCCTGGAAATCAGTGTGACAATTCCTCATTATGTTGTGAATCTATTTAATTTAAGATCCAGCTTTATTATACTCAGGCACATACTCAAAGGATTGTGCATCTTGCTACACAGATAATTGTTCATCATTTTCATTCTTGTTCTATTTATAACACTTGGAAGTTGTAAGCATCCTAGAAGCTCATCCACTGAAGAATGGATAATGAAATCATAGTACATTTGAACTTTGAGGTCTTTTTTTCAGTTAAAATAATTTTTTAAAAGGAATAGCTGAACAGAGACAGCAACCAGACATTATTCTTAGTTTGGGGAATCCTACTGGAGAGAGAGAGATTGAGAGAGAGAGAGAGAGAGAGAGAGAGAGAGAGAGAGAGAGAGAGAAAGAGAGAGAGAGAGAAAGGAGCATAGGAGCCAGAGTGATAAAACAAAATCACAAGAAAAACTACCAAAACATCTAACCTTGTTTCATGGGAGCTCACAGAGACTGAACCAACAACGCGGAGCCTGCATGGTAGTGACATAGGTGTTCTGCATATATGTGGCAGTTGTGTAGCTTTGTCTTATTGTGGGACTCCTAAAAGTGGGAACAGGGCTATCTCTGACACCTTTGGTGGCATTGGGACCCTACTCCTTATCCTGGGCTGCCTTAATACAAAGGGAGGTGCTTAGTTTTCCTGATACTTGATATGGCAAAATTTGTTGATAACCATTGGGGGTCTGACCATTTCTGAATAGAAAAGTAGGAAGAGTGGATGGGGGCAGGTGAGATGTGAGGTGGGGAAAAGTACTGCAATGAGAGGATGGAGAGGAAACTATGGTCAGGATTTAAAATAATAAATAACCATTTTAGGAAAGAATTCCCAAAATGCACATGTAATTATGGGAACTAGTGAAAAATCATCTTCAGAAATGTACCTAAGACCCAAATAGAAAGAGACAAATACATGTTTTTTTTTTACATGTGACTATTAGATTTTGGAAACTTCAATGTGTGTGCTACCATCCAAATAACCACAGAACTTAAGTATATATTATGTTATGTTAATAATTATTAATACTCATTACTATAATAATTATATATGAAATAATGTTTAATAATTACATAATTGTATAAGATAATTATGATAATATATTAAGTATACATTATGTTATGGAGAGACACAGGACAAACTAGAATTAGAAGGTTAAATAGGGAGGGAATGCAGGGAGTGGTGAATATGGGTGTGTTTAGAAGGACAACTCAAACTCAAGGCCAGTTGAAAACTACTTGGAAATTTGCTACTTAGAAGGATCCTAAAGTATTTACAGGTTTTGAGGAAGTCTAAATGGAATCACTAAATAAAGGATGGAAAAGTGCCCCAGCTAGACATTTTCTGCACCAAATATTTATCTAGTGCCAGGAACTGGATACATAACTTGATGAGGGCATCCATGGAAACAACCAAACATCATTGGCTATTCCAAAGGCTATGGGTTCCTCTACACAAGTTCCAAGTAAAGCTTTATTGCAGAAGACACCACTGACTCTTTCATTGAACATGGTAAATTCCAGGTAGTTCTTACCTAAAGCCTTCACCACTACTGAATTTCATCTGTGGTACTGAACATATTCTGACTTCTACCAGAGAAGAATTGTAAACCCCAGTCCAGCTACAGACTCTGTGTCTACAGTAGTGCCCTTCCTGCATGATACTTACATACAACAATGGCATAAATATTAGGGTTTAACCAACCAATGTCTGACTGGATATAGTCCACTCCATGAAATGCAACTCGATCTGATATGGATAAAGATTACCAGAACCTCAGAGTATACATATCAAAGACATAGGGCAAAATCTAGTACTATTATTTTGTTTAAGGAACTCATCAATGAAAAGAATCTTAATGATATTCTACTATACTCATTGATCAGTGCATCACTCAGCTCTCATCAGAGAAGATGCTTCTTGTAGTAGATGGGAACTAACACAGAAATCCACCACTGCACAGTGTGCAGAGATGGAGGAACTTTGAACCACACACTCTTCAGTGAGTTGTCTCATCAATTCCTTCAACTCAAGGTTTAGAGATCTATACCAAAGAGGAGACAGACAGAATTATGAGTCAAAAGTGATGGATAACTTCAAGGAAGCAGTGTCTTCCCGACACAATGGCACTGATACATCAGTCAGCTTACCCAGAATGTGTGAGCATGCTCAAGGCCTGTTGTGGTTCAAATGGTACATGTATCTCATGATCGAGAGGGACAAGTGGACACCAATTTTCACCATTAAAAAAGAAGTTATGTGAAATTGATATTTGCTTTGAAAGGGAAAATCTGTTTTCTCCAGTGGAGTCTCACTGACTATATTATTATACACATTTCAGGACCAGTGCCAAGCACAGGAGTGGTTGGATAACACAAAATGGACAAAACGGTATTTTTGTAGACTTTTTTGTCATTATTTGCTTCCCTTGGTTTTCTTTGTGTATTTGTTTATTTTCATTTTTTATATTTATTATTATATTTTTATTTATTTATATTCTTGATTTTACATTCCACTCAAAGCTTCCCTTCCCTTCCCTCTTCCTAGGTTCCCCCCTCCTTTATCCTCCAATCTGACCACATCCAATCCTCCTTCACTGTTATCCTTTAGATGCAGGCAGGAATGCCATGGATGCAAGTGAGTCCTAGTATGTCAAGCTGCAGTGAGAGCAGGCTCCCATTCTTCCACCATGGTTGGATCAGGCAGTCCAGCAGGAGGAATGGGTCCCAAACGCAGGCAACAGTGTCAGAGACATCCCCCTGCTCTCACTGTTAGGAATCCTATTCGAAGACCAATTACACAATTGTAACATACAGGCAGAGAGTATAGGTCAGTCCCATGTAGGTTCCCTGGTTGTCTTTTCAGTCTCTGTGAGCCTTTCCGAGCCCAGGTTAGTTGATTCTGTGGGTTTTATTGTGATGCTCTTGACACCAGTAGGTCCTACAATCCTTTCTCTCCCTCTTCTGCATTATTCCTCATGCTCTGCTCAAGGTTTGGCTGTTACAATTTGTCGCAGCTACAAGATATGTTGGGGTAAAGATGGTGTAGAAATTGTGGGAATGACCAACATATGACTGGCACAGCTGGAGATCATACCCTGGGAGGAAATCCCCCTTGAGGACCAGGACTCAGAATCAGGACACCCCAGAGACCTAGGATAGAAGCAAACTTGAGTGGGAAAAAAGTCAATGGAATGATTCCTAGTGATATTCCTTTATACTCATAAACTGATTTCTAGACCTATTGTCATAAGTGACACTTCACACAGCAGCTTATGGAAAGAGATGTCTATTTGGTTTTTGATGTTTATTTTAATTTTAATATTTATGTTTTTCTTTTCTTTTTTTCTTTACAGAGCTCAGAACCAAACCCAGGGCCTTGCACTTGCTAGGCAAGTGGCTCTACCACTATGCTAAATCCCTAAACCCCATTGTGGTGTTCTGTTTGTCTTTTTCTCCTCCTTTTGGTTTTGCTTTTAAAGAAAAATAGAGAAAAAAAACAATATAAAAGTAGGTAGGTAGTTGAGGAGAACCCAGAAAAAATTGGGTGAAGTGTAAAACATTATCAATATACACTCCAGGAAAAAAATTCAGTTTTATAGTAGGCAATTCCCCCATATATAAAATGGAGAAGAGACAGTCAACTGAAGAAATGCTAGTGGAAACTGCCAGTCAGAGGTTGAAAAGAAGTGTCTCCCAACCATTGTCCTGTGCCAAATTCAAGTCCACATTGATCAAAGACCTTAGTGTAAGTACAGAAAGAAAGAATCTGATAAAGAAAACATGGAGTAAACATCTAAATATATAGAATAACTCAGGAAATAAGACCACATTTTAACAAGTGTGATTGCATAGAACTAATTTTGTTTGCATTAAAAAATATTATGAGCATGTTAAGATGCAGGTTACACACAGATAGAAATAGATCTACAGGATATACTAGACTGAAGAATACCCAGAATATAGAAAGTATTAATAAACTGGGGCTGTAGACACGAGTCAGCACCTAAGAACACTTGCAATTCTGTCAAAGGATCTGAGTTCAGTTTCAACCACCCATGTTGGCAGCCACCTCAAAACCACTTAAAATTCCAGCTCTTCAGGATCCAGCCTCCTGTTCTGGCCCCCAAGAGAATTGCAATCTCAAGCTTCCCACAGATACACACACATATTGTATATCAAATGTGCATGCTGTATTCAAAAGCCATGGTGAAATTCTCCATCAAATTGGACAAAAACACATTTCTCATTTTTGTGACATCCACTCACATCAACTTATTAGGTGTTTTCAAGCTCTCAAGGGTCACTTGTTTTTCCAACCCTACAACACATGAGAATTTGTCAAGCTATATCTGAAAATGACATCAAATGCATGATAGTCCTTGTATTAACTACAAAGCATTAATCCTTAGAGCCTTATACTTACTAAACCCCCTGCCCTTATTTTCAGAATACCAACTAAAAACCACCGGTTTGCTTTGCCTTTGGCTTTTGCTGTGGATGAAATCAACAGGAATCTGTATCTTCTACCAAATGTGTCTCTCATATTTTACTTCTTCACTGACAATTATCATGATAAACAAGCATTTCAAAATTTCATATACAATGCTGCGAAAAAGCATAGACTTCCCCTTAACAACATCTGTAAAATTGTGAGCAAATGTTGTGTAATGATTACAGGACCAATGTTAGCACCGTCCATGAGTCTGGCACAATTTTTTGCATTTCTTCAAATATCCACAGGTGAGGTTGTTTGGGTGGGAAAGTGTGGAATCTTATTATTTGGCTTAGCCTGAGCCTGAGGAGAATATAAGGAGATTGGCTTCATATTCATGTAAATCAAGTTCAAGTGTAATTAATCAGCCACTCAAAGAGACATTCCGAATTCATTGTTTGATTTGTAGATGAGAAGAATTAGCACTCAAGGGGATATTCCTTGAACGAACTGTTGAATATGATTTTTTTTCATGTTCCCATCAGTGTAATATAACTGTAGTAATAGGAAAAAGTTCCCCTTCCTGTCATTTCAAATTGGCGCTTCACACACCTAAGGGCTCCCATTGAGATATCTGACAATTATCTACCTCATGTTGCTCCCTGTGTTTTATGTCCTTCAGCTCACCTATGGACCTTTTCATTCTGTCCTGAGTGATCCTAAACAGTTTCCCAATCTGTATCAGATGGCCCCCAAGGACACTGCTCTGGCCTTGGCCATGGTCTCTTTGATGATTCAGTTCTACTGGAACTGGGTTGGGCTGGCCATCTCAGATGATGACCAGGGTCTCCAATTTCTCTCAGATCTGAGAGGAGAAACTGAAGTCAAAAGAGTCTGCTTAGCCTTTGTGATCATGATCCCAGTCAATATGGAGTTATACATGTCAAGAGCTGAAGGGTATAACAACCAAATTGAGACATCATCCACAAATGTTGTTATCATCTATGGTGACACAGACAGCACTCTAGCTGTGTGCCTTAGAATGTGGGTGTCACAGGGTACACAGAGAATATGGGTCACCACCTCACAGTGGGATGTCACTACAAGTAAGGGAGACTACAGCCTTGACTCACTCTATGGGACTCTTGCCTTTGCCCACCACCATGCTGAGATTTCTGGTTTTAAAAATTTTACTCAGACATTGAACCCTTCCAAATACACAGACATATCCCTGGCAGGACTAGGGGTGGATGTACTTTAACTGTGAAACCCCAGCATCTACCTGTGAGACACTGAAGAACTGCTCATTGAATGTCTCACCAGAATGGTTAATGCTACAGAGTTTTTGCATGGCTTTTAGTGATGATACTTATGATATATATAATGCTGTGTATGCTATGGCCCATGCAATTCATGAAATGCTTCTTCAACAAATAGAAAACCAACCAGTCAACACTCTGAGAGCACTGGATTATGACTGCTCACAGTTATTTTATCTTTCAATGGATGGTACTTGGTGTCATTAATGTTATGTTCTTAAAGAGTCTCTCACATGCTGAAAACAATATTTCTCATGTATGTGGTGTTCACTATAAGGGATGGTTTATATAAGTGTACTCACCTGATTCTGACTCCACTGTAGGCTTTGCAGAACTTGTCGTTCTTGATTCTCTGAGAAAAATATTATAGGAGATAGTACTAAGATTCAGTTCAATACCTAATTGTGTACCTGTATGTGTGAGTTTAGTTGTGTCTGATTGTCTGTATGTCTTTGTGTTTGTTTCTGTATATGTGTTTGTGTCTTTATGGGTGTCTAAATGCATTTTTGTGCCTTTGTATGCATGTGTATGGATGTGCTACTTTGCATATATGAATGTCTCTCTCCTCTGTTTGTGACTGTGTATATGAGCATATATTTGTTGTGTGTACATATGTCTCTTGTCAATGTTTTTAATCAGTGTGTTTGTCTCTGTGTGTTTTGTGTCTTTATATGCCTTTGTGTTTCTGTATTTATATTTGGTTTCTTAGGTCTTTCTTTATGTGTGTTTTAGTGTGTATGTGTGTTCATGAGTTTAGCTGTATTATGTGTGTGCCTCTGCATGGGTATCTGTGTGGAAGTGTGTGTGTGTGTGTGTGTGTGTGTGTGTGTGTGTGTGTTTCATACTTATATTTGAAGGTTGTGTGCATGTCTGTGCTTATGTTTGATGGTTTGCCCCTGGGAGAACTAAAATTCTAGGAACACAATGGCTTTGTTTACTCACATGCTTTCATTGAGGGTCTCCATTTGGCACCTTCAATCAAGTTGCCTTAGGATGAAATCAGAACATATTTTCGACGTAATATAAGGGAATATGCACTAAAGAATATTTACCATCTTTCAGCTTCACCTATTTCTGAAGAATATGTACTTTGTTAATCCTGTTGGAGATGTAATAAATATGAATCAGAAAGAAAAACTGCCAGCAGAGTATGGCATTTACCGTATTTTGTGGTTTCCCCATGGTGTTGGACTTAAGGTAAAAATAGGAGAGTTTAAGTCTTATTTTCCACATGGCCAACAGCTCCATTTATATGAAGACATGATGGAGTGGGCCACAGGAAATGGACAGGTGGGTCTGTCCAAAATGTACTGATGTGCACCTCACATTTGTAACCATTGTCAAGTGAGGCCATTGGTGTTTTTATGTGACTTAGTGAAATTAGATGGATGGTCATGGACAGACTCAATTTTAAACTTCTAGATAATGTTTCTTCCCTTCAGTTTCTAAAATGTGATTTTTTTGGTAAGTTTTTGAAAATATAAGACAATCAAATGGTATATTTTATCATACCAGAAAATCTGTGTCTTATAAAAAATCATAACACTAGATATAACCAATAATTAATATTATTCCCAGTGAAGTTAGCAGTATTCTCTTGGTACATTTCTGATTGCTGCCCATTTCTTTTCTTCTCTTCTGTTAAATCTCTAATCTGCATGCAGAAAAGACTGAAGCTAATTGTAAGGAAAGGTTTGGGAAGTAGGAACATGTATGCAAGTTTTCAATTTGTATTCTATAATTTTATTCACACACATTGACTAGGAGGTCCTAAACTGCCTACTTGTCTAATATTTTAATTTTCATGGTCCACCTTAGATATTTTATTAAGTATAACTTGTTTTTTAGACTTTTTGTATAAAGATTATTTGCCTGTAAATATCAGTGTTCCATATGAGTATGAATTGTCTAAGTATATCTGGAGAGAGATTAAGATTTCCAGGCACTGAAGATAATTTTGAGCCTAAGTGTAGGAGTGGGGGATTGAACATAAAGTGTGATAGATTGCTAAGCAATCTCTCCATCCCTGAATCAACATTTATAAAGGAATCCTTTATTAGAAGAATATTTTTTTGCGCCTTAATTTATGTATAAATAATTCAAACCAACAAAGAAATGAACAAAAAAATCCAAAATGATTTGTACTGTTTCTTTATCTGGTTGGACAAGCACTCATAGTCATCATAATTTGGCTTTGAGAAAATTTGTAAATAAAATATCTCCTCATGTATCGCCAGATATATTATTGATATTGATTCTGATGTGTCTGGTTTTATAGTATCTGAACTACACTGCTTACTACAATGTTGTTTGTTGTGTTTGAAAAGGGTTTACATGCAGGAAGTGTGCCAACTTAATCTGAAGTGATACCTCAAGTTGCTCAGACAGAGTTGAATCAAGAGTTAATATTCCATTTTCACAGTGATGAGAAAATTATGCTCTGAGAACAGAGCAAACAGGATGAAGTTTTAGCTACTGGCTCATACCACATTACAAAATCATCAACCAAAAAATTAGGGAGGACTGAAAAAAACAAAAACAAAAACAAAAACAAAATACCCAATATGTGCTGTAGTTGAGAACAGTGAGGCGGCAGGACTCCAAATGTTACAATCATAGGCTTATAGGACAGTAAACTCATTGACATAATAAACAAAGACTTCAAAGATTAATTGTAAGAATGTTCAAGAAATCAAAGAGCATACAAATTACCTCTAAGGACAATACAATTAGAACACAAACACTTGCAAATAAAAAGGAATTGAGTGAAGATGTGACAAAAATTTAATAAACGTACAATAACAATGAAGAATTCATACTAACATTCTGAAAATGAATGACATAACAATTCACACAGCAAACTGTATAAAACTTTCTCTGAGAACGTCTCAAGTAGAAGACAGACTATTGGGACTTGAAACAAGGCAGATGAATTTTTTTTTTCGAGACAGAGTTTCTCTGTAGCTTTGGAGGCTGTCGTTCATTAACTTTGTAGACCAGGGTGGCCTTGAACTCACAGAGATCCACATGGCTCTGCCTCCAGAGTGCTGGGATTATAGGCGTGCACCACCACAGCCCAGTAAAGATTTATGTGTGTATGTATGTATGTATGTATGTATGTATGTATGTATGTATGTATGTATTATGTATACAGTATGTATGACTGCAGGCCAGAAGAGGGCGCCAGATCTCATTACAGATGGTTGTGAATCACCATGCGATTGCTGGGAATTGAACTCAGGACCTCTGGAAGAACAGTCAGTGCTCTTGACCTCTGAGCCATCTCTCCAGCTCCTGGCTGACGAATTTTAATACAAACTATGACTAAGATAAAACAATAAGGGAGGATGAAGAAAACACAAGAGACTTGGGAGACATCCGTAAAAGACCAAATTAGGACAGCACAGGCACAAGAGGAGGACAGCATGTGAAAGGTCCAAAGGTGTTTCTAATAAAATGACATCTAAAATTTTACCAAATGCTGCGGAATATAGCCACCCAAATACAGGAGCAGTCAGAATGCCCAACAGACAGGTTCAGAAAAGGACCCGACCTTTTTGAATATTACTTAAAATTTCAATTATGCAGAATACAGAGGAATTTTAAGTAGCATAAGAGAAGGTCAATTTCATTGAAAGTCACCATCATAATAACAGTAGCTTTATTCACAGAAACATTAAAAGGAGGGAGTATCAATTATGAGTTTCAAACAGACACAAAATTTCCAACCTTAATTACCATACCCAACAAAGCTATCCTTCATAATTTCAGAAAGATAGAAAAACTTATACCGGTTAACACAAATTGCAGGAACACTTAAGACATTTGCAGAGTGTCTTTACACTTCGCACCCCTTCACACTGAATATTAAGTTAAACAGTAGATGTCACAGGAATGTGTAGTCTACACTAGACCACTAGACAGAAAAGCAAAAGTTTGATATACATCAAAATTTACAAGCACACAAATTGACACTAATCACCAAATAGCTTTCATTAGTAACTGATTTTTAATAATCCCATTCTCTAGTCTAAGGTCAAAGACAAGGAAATATTTTAAAAACATCAAACAATACTGTGTTGCTCAGAAGGTAAATGCTGCACTCATAAAAAAGATCATTGTCTCCACAGTAAAGGAAAAAGACCATTACAGGTAAACTGAATCAGAAAGAAGGAAACTGTACTCTAATCAATGAATACGGATGGAGAAATCCTCAAGTAAATACTGACAAACAGGTCTGAACAGCACATCAGAAATATCAGTCCGTATACAAAGGTGACATTGTTACAGGCATGTAAGTCTGGTTCAACACATGCAAATCAATCAAGTATAAGATGTCCCATAAATATATGCTAAGATACTAATTGAATGCTCATTGAAAAAGATATAGAAAATGTCTTGAGCAAT
This sequence comes from Onychomys torridus, assembly GCF_903995425.1. Classification (NCBI taxonomy): domain Eukaryota; kingdom Metazoa; phylum Chordata; class Mammalia; order Rodentia; family Cricetidae; genus Onychomys; species Onychomys torridus. Next base: position 45,460 of record NW_023413635.1, on the reverse strand, counting down.
GTCCAGCATCCCTTCAGAGAAAGCAAACAAAGAAACATAAAAAACCCTTGAAAAATAAAAAGGACATTTCTTGACAAAATAAGTGTCTATAAGACAAAACTTAAAAAACATTGTACTATATGGAGAGGAACTCAAAGCATTTCCAATAAATTGAGAAATGGAACCAAGTGTGGTGGTACTTCCCAGAATTAATGAGCAACTAAAAAAATAGGTCACCAATATGACCAGAGGCCAATTAGACAGAGACAATTTCTCAATTAAGTTTCTCTTTTTTCTTGTATCTCTGATTTGTGTCAAGTTGAAAAAGCTAAGCTATACTATGGGTTGGTTGGGTGTTCAGTTCAGGCTTTCCAGTGGTCACACAACATAGCCTCCTAGATCTTCCTGAACTTTTAGTAGTTCAGAAGCACCTCAATGTTTCATCAATTTGTTCTCATATGTTCATGTGTGGCCTTGTACCAATTACTGAATGTAATATGTTCACTCAGGTCATGTATATAAAGAAAACTTGTTAACTACTCAACATGATGAGATGATATATCTATTGAAGGAGTAGTCAACTCCTGGCTCAGCATCTGTCTGATTTCCCTCAGATGCCCTCTGCTATGTGCAGTGTTGATTGTCAGCCTGGATTCAGAAAATTCCATCAGGAGGGAATGGCAGCCTGCTGTTTTGTTTGCACCCCCTGCCCAGTAAATGAGATTTCCAATGAGACAGGTAATTGTTTACTGCAGGGAGAAATCCTTCACATTGACTGACTTCTGTTATCCACACTGCACTTTCAGAGGGGCCTGGAAGGCTGCTGTACTGTTGTGTGGTATTCACCAGAGAAGCCTGCTCAGACATAGGTTTAAGCCAAATAAAATCTTCATTAGCTGGATGTCAACTACAGTTGATGTTCAGGAACCCAGTGTAGCACTGAGCCTTTCTCGAGGTGAAGTTTTAAGCAAAAGAACCATGTTGTGGGTTAACATACTTCAATTACCAAGAACAGTGAGCCTAAAGCAGATCTACAGAATCTAAAAAGCAAAGTTAGTACATTTTGACACATTCCCAGAACTATAAGGACTATGATGGATTAGGCCTTTGCTTCAGTTTGGCAGCTGGTGCTGCTAGGTGGTGAGTTTCATGGTCTGTGTGGTACTTCTATCATGGAGTCAGTTGAGCTAGGGAGGGTCTGGGTAGCTACTTAATTCTATGGCACTTTTACAACACAAGTAAATCTATTCCTTTCCTAATTTTGTTTTTACAGGTAGATGATCAATAATAATGTCTTTATACATAACAACCCATGCCTTCACATATATCTTTGATGCACTGTAAAATCATTGCTAGTAGTATTTTGTAAAAGAAGGTGTTTTGAAAAAATCAAATAGCCCTGTGAGGGAATTCTACACTAAATCTGTCCGGATGATTATATCCCTGTTAAGGTACTTGTAGACTAGATTGTAGTCACAAGTCTTTTTAAATATTTGGTTATTCATTTATCCTCCTTTAATGTATGTACGTGTTTCTGTGTGAGTTTATGTTCAAGAGATTGTGGAGGCCAAAATAGTGCATACAAGCCCCTGGAACCTGAGTTCGAGACAGGTATTAGCTTCCACATGAACGCTGAGTCCATACACTTGTGCTCTGCAGAACTGTAAGCACTCTTAACTGTTGAGTCATCTCCTGCCACTGAAGTCATGAAGCCTACACAACGTGTTCTTGCCACTGCCCTCAAACATTGCTGACAGAGACAGATAATGAGTCACGGTGTGTTGGAATCGTAATTAAGTATTGTGTGGTGGTAGGCTTGCTGTTTATACAGCATTTGATGAATGGCTGGTATTTTGTGTTGTCATTTAGGGGACAGGTGAGTGGGGAAGACAGCATGAAGATGTGAATTCAGGTTGGTACCATAAGGCTGAAATGGGAGCCTGCTAAGGAAACTTTGGTAGAATGCAAGTGCTGTTACTGTTCATGTGAGGGAGGTTTTCAGAGAGTTTTGAGACTGATGCCATTGTAGGTTGTAGTGACTAAAGAGTAGTAACTGAGGGTAAAATGACTAGAAACAGCTAAATATGAGACAGCAATTGATTTCATATAAAAATTGGGAAAAGTGTGGACACTTGATATAGGGAAATACAGGAGTCCCACTTAAAATTACTGTACACAGTAGCAATGAATGTCACAATAATATAAATAAAATAGTTTTGTAGTTAAAAGAAAGTCATAATTATTCCAATGATAGTTTGGCATGCACAATCCACATAAGTCAACTGGTTATTGATTTGGAGATATCCATGTGCAAAGGTGAGTCCAGAACTGCTTTTGACTTTTATTGCCAGTCATTGTCTATAATGCGAAGAACATTTAAAAAAGACATTTGGGGCGTTGGAGAGATGTCTCACTGGTTAAGAGCATGGGATGCTCTTACAGAGGTCCTGTGTTCAATTTCCAGAAACCACATGGTGGCTCACAACTATCTGTAATGAGATTCGCTGCCCTCTTCTGGTGTGCACGCATATCTGTAGGCAGAGCACTGTATATGTAATAAATATCTAAGTTCTTAAAAAAAGAAGAGTTAGCAGGTAAATCTCTTGCCTCAAGTCTGATGACCTGAATTCATCTTAGGAAGCTCATTGAAATGAGATGGATCCAATTCCTACAAGATGGCTTCTTGACAATTTGCACTTTACACACACACACACACACACACACACACACACACACACACACACACAAATCAAACACTCACACATGTTAAAAAACAGATTGTAATAAAATTGATTTAGGATAATAAGTATAAAGGGCATTTACAAATACCAACAAAAATAAACAAAAACTTTATGTTATGAATATTTGAATTAGGCATATGCAGATTGTAGTAAGTCCATATGGGGTCAGTTCCATGTGAAGGACATTAGAGGCATCTGATGCCCTTTGTACCAGAGTTACAGGTAGTAATGTGGTCCTTCACATGTTCTGGGAACTGGACTTACGCCTCCTGTGAGAGCAGACCATGTTCTTAACAGCTGAGCTATCTTTCCAGCTCCTTAAAGAAAAACAAAGAAAAACTGTAATCATAACTGACCATAAATGCTGGTTGGTTTTATTCCTGGAATGACTTAAAATCCTGGAAGCACATCACTGCTCTCCATTGTGATCCACAATTTAGCACAAGTACCATCATATTTCCCTTACTTGCAGTGGTGAAAATTACATCTTATGAATGGGGAATTATTGTTCAATTTAAATATTCTGTGTTACCACTATCACTTGGGAGTTCTCATGTTGTCTTGTTCATGCTGTTTTACCAAAAACTCCTTCACCATTGAGTACATTAGTAGACCCCAGGTCTGTTGGATTCCACAGAGCATTCCTAGTGATTTCTGACCTTGCCTTCCCAGCAGGTCTGCATAAGAGGATGATTGGACCTCAGGCCTGGGTACTAGCTGTTTGGTAGGGTCTACATTTAGCTGTATCTAGTAAGGCAGAGGTCTTTGGCCTCCTCCCTTGGCATTGATATAAAAGCCCTTTGCAATAAAGTGTTGGCCTGGTGGATTAGGATCTAGGCCTCACTGAGGCTATCCTGTGTTTCTGTCTGTCTGTCTGTCTGTCTGTCTCTCTCCTCCATATGTCTTTCTAAATCGCTTATCCCTCACTCCCCAAGGACACCAATGTGTAAAATGTGGGAGTTGGTCCCCTCACAGGTCTCATATAGAAGGAAATTAGGGCAGGAAGTAGGTGCTCTGTGCTCTCATAGGTGGTGATATAAGATACAAGACTTCTGGGTGCTATGTATGTGTAGAGTTTTCTACCTTAATAGTAGGATTATTTTATTTTATAAACTGTTTTGTATCATGTTCCCTGATGAGGACACAACTTAGGGCATCATATTTAATTAATTTTCCTTTTTTAAAATTTTTCTTTATTAAGAAAATTTCTACTCACTTTAATCTTATCCACAAACCTCTCCCTCCTCCCATCCTCATCCCTCTTTTCCAAGCTACCCCACATCCCCACAAGCCCAAATTGAGGTCTCCCATGGCGAGTCAGCAGAGCACAGCATACTGAGCTTAGGCAGGTCCAAGACCCTTCCCACTGCACCAAGGCTGTGTAAGGCATCACACCACAGGCACTGGATTTCAGAAGCCTTCCCATAAACCAGGGACAGATCCCGATCTACCTGCCTGGGTAACGGTTCAAGCCAAATAACCCTCTTCCGTGTCCAGAGGGCCTAGTGCAGTCCCATGGGGGTTCCACAGCCACCAGTCCACGATTCATGGACTTCTACTAGTGTGGCCAGTCATTTCTGCACATCTTTCCATCATGATCTCGACATCCCTTGCGCGCAGTATCTCTCCTCTCTCTTATCAATTAGATTCCCAAAGGTCAGCCTGGTGCCTCGCTGTTCATATCTGTATCTACCTTCATCTGTCACTGGACAAAGGCTTTATGATGACAGCTAGGTTATTTGCTAGCCTGGTCACCAGAGTAGACCAGTCCAGGCACTCTCTGGACTACTTCAGCAGAGCAAGGTTGGGTCAACCTTGTGGATTCCTGATGGCCTCTCTAGCACCCTATCTCTTCCTGTTCCAATGATGTCCTCATCTATCATGGTATCTTCCTCCCTGCCCTCCCACTCTGTCCCTGTTCCAGCTTGAACCTCCCATTTCCCTATGTTCTCATCCACCACTCCACACCCTCTGCCACCCCTAACCCCCTGCCACTCAGCCCACTCATGTAGATCTCTTCCACTTCTCCTTCATAGGATCATTCTAGAGTCTCTTTCACTTTGCTAGCCTCTCTGGAGTTGTGTCTTGCAGTCTGGGCATCCCTTCCCTCCCATTTAGTATCCATTTATGAGTGAGTACATATTGTGTTTGACTTCTGAGTATAGGTTACCTCACTCAAGATGATATTTTTTAGATCCATCCATTTGCCTGCTAATTTCATGTTATCATTGTTTTTTTACTGCTGAATAGGATTCACTTGTGTATATGTACCATATTTTCTTTATCCATTCTTCAGTTGAAGGGCATCTAGGTTGTTTCCAGGTTCTTTCTATTATAAATAACGCTGATATGAACATAGTTGAGCATGTGTTCTTGTGGTAACTTTGAGCATTCCTTGATCATATGCCCAAGAGTGGTATAACTGGGTCTTGAGGAAGATTTATTCCCCATTTAATGAGAAACTGCCATACTGATTTCCTGAGTGGCTGTACAAGTTTGCTTTCCCACCAACAGTGGAGGAGTGTTCCCCTTTCCCACAACCTCTCCAACATAAGCTGTCGTCAGTGTTTTTGATTTTAGGAATTGTGACAGGTGTAAGATCGTATCTTAGAGTTGTTTCGATTTGCATTTCCCTGATGAGTAAGGATGTTGAGCAATTGCTTAAATGCCTTTCAGCCATTTGAGATTCTTCTATTGAGAATTCTCTGTTAAACTCTGTAGACCAATTTTTAATTAGATTGTTCAGTATTTTGATGTCTAGCTTTTTGAGTTCTTTATATATTTTGGAGATCAGCCCTCTGTCAGATATGGGTTGGTGAAGAACTTTTCCCATTCTGTATGCTGTCATTTAGTCTTATTGACCGTGTCCTTTGCTCTACAAAAGCTTCTCAGTTTCAGGAGGTTCCATTTATTAATTGTCAATCTCAGTCTCAGCGCTACTGGTGTTACATTTAGGAAGTGGTCTCCTGTGCCAATTAATTCCAGACTACTTCCTACTTTCTCTTCTGTCAAGTTTAGTGTAACTGGATTTATGTTGAGGTCTTTGATTCACATGGACTTGAGTTTTGTGTATGGGAACAGATTTGGATCTATTTGCAATCTTCTGCATGTTGACATCCAGTTATGCAGCATCATTTGTTGAAGATGCTTTCTTTTTTTCCATGGTACAGTTTTGGCTTCTTTGTTGAAAATCATATGTTCATAAGTGTATGGATTAATGTCAGGATCTTCAGTTTGATTCCCTTGATCCACATGTTGGTTTTTATACCCGTACCAATGTGTTTCTATTTCTCGCTCTTTAGTAGAGCTTGAGGTCAAGGATCATGATGCCTCCAGAGGTTGCTTTATTATACAGGATTCTTTTAGCCATCCTAGGTTATTTGTTTTTCCATGTAAATTTAAGTATTGTTCTTTCCAAGTCTGTGAAGAATTTTGTTGGGATTTTGATGGGGCTTGCATTGAATCTGTAGATTCCTTTTGGTAAGATTCCCCTTTTTAATATGTTGATTCTAACTATCCATGAGCATGGGAAATCTTTCCATTTTCGTATCTCTTCTTCAATTTCTTTCTTCAGAGACTTAAAGTTCTTATCATACATGTAATTTACCTGATTAGTTAGAGTTCCCCAAGGTATTTTACATTATTTGTGGCTATTGCAAATGGTGATCTTTCTCTGATTTCTTTCTCAGCCCCTTTATCATTTGTATATAGGACAGCTACTGATTTTTTTTGAGTAAATCTTGTATCCTGACACCTTAGTGAAGCTGTTTTTCAGCTTTAGGAGTTCTCTGGTAGAATATTTGGGGTCTCTTATATATATTATCATATCATCTGCAAATAATGATAGTTTGACTTCTTCCTTACCAATTTGTATCCCTTTGATCTCCTTTTGTTGTCTTATTTCTCTAGCTAGAACTTCAAGTACTATATTGAATAAGTATGGGGAGAGTGGACAGCCTTGTCTTGTTTCTGACTTTAGTGGAATTGCTTTGAATTTCTCTCCATTTACTTTGAGGTTGGCTGTTGGCTTCTAGTAAGTTGCATTTATTATGTTTAGGTATGTTTCTTGTATTCCTGATCTCTCTAGAACCTTTATCATGAAGGGGTGTTGGATTTTGTCAGAGGCTTTTTCAGCATCCAATGAGATAATCATGTGGTTTATTTTCTTTCAGTTTGTTTATATGGTGTATTACATTGACAGATTTTCACATGTTAAACAATCCTTGCATCCCTGGGATGAAGCCTACTTTGTCATGTTGAATAATTTTTTTTTTGATGTGTTCCTGCATTCAGTTAGCCAGTATTTCATTGAGTATTTTTGCATGAATATTCATTAGGGAGATCAGTCTGTAGTTCTCTTTCTTTGTTGCATCTTTATGTGGTTTGGGTATCAGGGTAACTGTAGCCTCATAAAAAGAATTTGGTTATGTTCCTTCTGTTTTTATGGTGTAGAACAATTTGAAGAGTATTGGTATTAGCTCTTCTTTAAAAATATGGTAGAATTCTGTGCTGAAACCATCTGGTCCTGGGCTTTTTTTTTTTTGGTTTGAAACTTTCAATGACCATTTCTAATTCCTTAGGTGTTACTGGCCTATTTAAATAGTTTATCTGGCCTTGATTTAACTTAGGTATGTGTTACCTATCCAGAAAAATTGTACATTTCTTTCAGATTTTACAATTTTGTTGAGTAGAGGTATTTGAAGTATTACCTAATGATTCTCTGGATTTCCTCATTGTCTGTTGTTTTCTCTCCCTTTTCATTTCTGATTTTGTTAATTTGGATGCTCTCTCTGTGTTTTTTGTTTCATTTGGATAAGGGCTTATCTATCTTGTTGATTTTTCTCAAAGAACCAACTCATTGTTTCATTGATTCTATGTATGGTTCTCTTTGTTTCTATTTTACTGATTTCAGCTCTCAATTTGATTATTTACTGGCATCTGTTTCTCCTGGGTGAATTTTCTTCTTCTTGTTCTTGAGCTTTCAGATGTGCTGTTAAGTCACTAGCGTGAGATTTCTCTAGCTTCTTTATGTGGGCATTTGGAGCTATGAATTTTCCTCTAAGCACTGCTTTCATGGTGTCCCATAAGTTTGGGTGCTATGTATGTATAGAGTTTTCTACCTTAATAGTAGGATTGTTTCATTTATAAACTGTTTGGTATCCCTATTCCCTGATGAGGACACAACAAAGCATGTCATATTTCATTAATTTTTCTTGAGAGTTTCATACATTGTTATAAAACCTCCCTCTCTCCCCATTCTATTTCCCACACATCACATGCAACAAAACTCTCAAACTCATGAGCTCTTCTTCATTTACTATATTCAAGCACTCTTTTTCATTTACTGTTTCACATTCATATGCACTTGCACACACACACTAGATCCTATTTGTTGTTGCTTGGCTACTCATGTGTTTGGTGATGATCATATGGGAATGAAAAAAAAAAGCTATAAGAGGTTTGATCCTGGATAAGACCAAGTCTCCATCTCTCATGAGGGCATCACTTCTAATTCAGATAGAAAGATTCATGTTATAGTGTATCAATAGGATCTGTGTTTGTCCTTGAAGAAGATAGGCATTATGAAATGGAAGCATTGCTTTTCAGAAAAGTGTCAATTACATCTTTATCAATAAACTATTTGGATGTTGGAAAGGCCTGTCCATAAGAAATGCTGAAGTTGCACTAACAATATTTTTGCTTTCTACATCAGATATGGATCAGTGTATGAAGTGTCCAGAGGACCAGTATGCCAATGCAGAGCGGAACCACTGTTTGTACAAAGATGTGACCTTTCTGGCCTTTGATGACCCTTTGGGGATGACTCTGTCCTGCATGGCCTTGTGTTTGTCTGCATTCACAGTTCTGGTTCTTGGGATCTTTGTGAAGCACCAAGACACTCCCATTGTGAAGGCCAATAACCTCACTCTCAGCTACATCCTGCTCATCTCCCTCATCTTCTGTTTCCTCTGTTCCTTGCTCTTCATCGGCCATCCCAACTCAATCACCTGCTTCCTGCAGCAAATAACATATGGAGTTTTATTCACTGTGGCTATTTCCACTGTGTTGGCCAAGACAATTACTGTGGTTTTGGCCTTCAAAGTCACTACTCCTGGAAGAAGGATGAAGTGGCTCCTGGTATCAGGGGCACCAACCTCTATCATTCCCACTTGCTTCATCATCCAAATTATTCTCTGTGCAATCTGGTTAGGAGCTTCTCCTCCTTCTGTTGACATTGATGCACACTCTGAGCATGGGCACATCATTATTGTATGCAACAAGGGCTCAGTAACTGCTTTCTATTCTGTCTTAGGATACTTGGGCTCTCTGGCCCTGGGGAGCTTCACTGTGGCTTTCTTGGCCAGGAATCTCCCTGACACATTCAATGAAGCCAAATTCTTCACATTCAGCATGCTGTTGTTCTGCAGTGTCTGGGTCACTTTTCTCCCTGTCTACCACAGCACTAAGGGCAAGGTCATGGTGGCTGTGGAGGTCTTCTCCATCTTAGTCTCTAGTGCTGGCTTGCTGGGATGTGTATTTATCCCCAAGTGCTACATCATTTTGCTAAGACCAGAGAGAAATTCTCTTCAAAAGTTAAGGGAGAAAACATTTTCCAGAACTCACATTTCATAAATTTTAACTGACAAGTGTAATGTTGGTAAAGAATCACCTATTAGGATACAATGCAAGGTTATTCACTAGCTAGTGACTCTTAGTGTTTCTTCTAATGGTGTTGATTATCAGTGGCATGTATACTATTTTATCTATATTGTCTCCCATGTACTTACACTCAGCCACCTATTTTTACAGGACTTGGCTTTTGGACATTAGTGATGAGTAGAAATGTTATTTTTGTCTGTAATATGTAATAAGATTTGAGATTAACTCAGAAGTTTCCTTTTGAAATCTTAGTGAACGTATGTCTTTGACAGCAATTGATTATTGGAGAAATTGAAGGAAGTTTGTGACCTCATGTTTACAGATGAAGGCAAAACAGTGGTACCCCTCATTGAGAGAAGACTACAGAATTCTGATGCATCCTTGGAGTTAGAGGAGTAGAACTTAGGAGTGAGAGTGATGTTTCAATAAACAGTTATTGCAGAATATTGCAGAAGTTGGAGAGATGTCTCAGCAGACAAAATCACGTACTTCTCTTGTAAAGTGGCAGAGTTCAATATACAGCCTTCATAAAATGTAGTTCACACCCAACTGTAACAGTAGCTCCAAGGGATCAATGTCCTCTTTGGGGCTTCAAGGCTCTTACACACACACACACACACACACAGACACTCACACACACACGCACACACACACACATTACCATACACTCAAAACGCGCGCGCACACCCACACACACACATACACTCACATTACCATACACTCAAAATGCACAAACACACACACACACACACACACACACACACACACACACACATACCAGAATCCTAACCCTTTCTGTCTATCACTAGAAAATATACAGATTTCTATGGGATAATAATAAAATAAAATATACTAAGATAAAAAGATAATATGTTAGATTGAATAAGCAAACAAAAAGAAGGAAAGGAGCCCAAGAAAATTCTGAAACCTACTTGATTGCACTTTCTCAGTCCCTTCAAAACTGTAAATTGGTAGGCATTGTGTATACTAAAAGAAACTAATCGGGTAAAATGAGAGAAGAAAAAATAAGAAGATGAAAAAACTGAGAAAAAACAACAAAGAAATAAACCAAATAGTAAAACACTCTGACATGATATTGTGAGATAAGAAATATCAAAAGATGCCATTGAGTTCATTTTATGTTGCCATCTACTGTTGAACATGAAGCCTATACTCAAAAGTAGACTCCCTTGGAGGAAAGTAAACTTTCATTACCAGCTTGCTATGCACTGGATATTTCTTCTGGGTTTAAGCTAAAGTCATCTGAGAGGAGGGAACCTCAATTAATAAAGTGTTTAAAAGCTGGCGGTGGTGGTGCATATGTTTAATCCTAGCACTTAAAGGCATAGGCAGGCAGATGTCTGTGAGTTTGAGGCCAGCCTGGTCTTCAGAGTTAGTTACAGGATAGCCAAGATTCCAAAAAGAAACCTTTCATGATGCTTCCCATGCTCCCAAAAGAAAATGTCTCCATGACATCAAGCTATAGGGCATTTTCTTAATCAGTGATTAACTGGGAGAGGCCAGCTCAATGTGGGTGGTGACATTCCTAAGCTGGTGGCCCTGAGTTCTATAAGAAATCAGGCTGAGCAAGGTAGTAAGCAGCACCTCTCCACGGCATCTGCCTCATTTCCTGTTTGATTTTGGTCCTAGATTCCTGAAATGATGGACTCAAATGTAAAAGTGTGGGCAAAATAAGCCCTTTCTTCTCCAACTTGTTTTTGAAATTTGCATACAGGTCAAATAGTGAAGTAAGATGAAACACAGTTCTGTTAATCCTGTGGCCCACTGTATCATGTGAGAAGATAAGGAGAATTTCTGGCCTTCTGGAGCATTTGGAGAAAATATTCCTACTTTTGCATTTATCCCAAGACCTTTTGGGAAATTCCAAAAATTGAGAATGTCATATTCTGCATGTGATTTCCTTTTCCCATCCAGAACCACCTGGTCTCCAGCATGATTGATGAGTTGTGTGTTCTTTAGAAAAGGGTGAAGCTGGAAGAGATGCATGCTGTTATGTTACATAAATTCCAGAGAGGTACAAAAGAGGCAGAATTAAGCAACATCACTTTTTGATTTTAATCCCTATTGTGAAAAGCACACTTAATATAGGTATCACTCATATCAATCAAATTATACCCAAGGATAATGGAAACATCATTATGGTTCTAAAATATTCCAATCACTTCCTTTAGAAAACAGAACAAAGCACTCCTAAATGATATATGTGCATGGAGAAAACTCCCACCTTCTTTTAAAATATAGTCATACCTGGGCCTGAGTGATGGCTCTGAGGTTAAAGGCACCAACTGCTCTAACAGAGGACCAAGGCTGGATTCCCAGAACCCACATGGCAGCTTACAACTGTCTGTAACTACAGTTCCAGGGGAGCCAACCCCCTCACCAGACATACATGCATTCAAACACTAATGTTCATAAAATAATATAAAAAAAGAAAATTTAGTCACATCCAATAATGTTTTGAAAATATTTGGAGTTTCACTATGTAAAATGAATGATTTTATGAGTGATCATTTATGGAACATAAGCATTTTAGCAGTATCTATGTCCATTGTGACAATTCTCTGTATGTGTGTTTTCTGTTGTGTGAAATCTCTGGGGTTAATGGACATTTCATATTGAAAAATTTACCCTGAAAATACTGTACGATCCCTGTGGATATTGCTCTGCTGTGAATATCTCTCTGTATAAATAAAATGCTGTTTGGCCATTGGCCAGGCAGGAAGTATAAGCAGGACAAGAGAGAAGAGAATTCTGGGAGGTGGAAGGCTGGGGAGAGAGAGACACCACCAGCCACCAACATGATAAAAAAAGAGATAAGGTACTGGTAAGCCACAAGCCACATGACAAAATTTAGATTAATAAAAATGGGCTAAATATAAAAAATAAGAGCTAGACACTAGTAGGCCTGAGCTAAGGGCCAAGCAGTTTAAATAACATAAATGTCTGTATGTTTATTTTACAAATGGGTTGTTGGACTAACAGGGCTTGATGGAACCTGGAGAGAAGCTCTCCAACTACAGACCCCTTGCAATACAACTACATATTGGCTTAAAGTAGACTTCTACTTACATAGACTCTCTCATAGATGTTGAGAAAATAATCTAAGCTATGTATTCTCTAGTTTTAGTGCATTTCTAAACCCTTAGAGTGGCATCTTGCTGATGGTATAGTACCACAGGAGTGACATGTTACCTGCCATGGGAAGAATACCATATGTTTTCCTTTTCCACAAGTGTGAAAAAGTACTTGATTGAGAGTCATCTCATGTAGACTGTGGGCCACAGAATAGACGGCATTGTACACATTGTAACTCTCTTCACTCATGGCCATGTCAAATATGTTCCCTGGCAAGAATCCCAAGGAGGCATTAGGCAGACAGTTATCCACAATTTTACAGTTTTTCCTCAAAAATGAGCAATTGAAGAATGAGTGCCATAATACATGAAGATAAATGTCTTGTGGGTATTTGGAAGGATTGGCTGTCTGAACAAAATCTGTAAAATTAATAATCTCCTCCTTACGGCGTGAAAAATAAGGGTCCCATGCAATGCATCTAACAGGAAATAGTTATCAAATGTCGAATGATCCCAGAGTGAGTTCAGGACCCAGACATTCCATGTGACTAACTTCTGCTTTATATTTACTATTAAGCTTAATAGAGAATCAGTGTCCCCATAAATAATAATCACATTTGCTGATGAATCCAGGATTTTCGCCTGATTTTTCCAGGATGTGGTCAGAAATGAACCCCTGATGGCTAGGATCATTTCCACAAATGCTATGCAGACTCCATTTTTTTCCAGCTCAGTTCTCAAATCTGATAGAATCTGGTCACCTTTGTGATCATCTATGATGAACAGCCCCACCCAGTTCCAGTGGAAATGAAGCATCAATGACACAATGCCAAGTGTCAGAGATGTGTCCTTGGGGGCCACCTGGTACAGGGAAGAAAATCTTCTTTGTTCACTGAGGGTGGTATCAAAAGGCCCAATACCAAGCTGTAGGGAGAAACAATCAGAAAGAAGAACATTGTCAAAAATAATGAACTCAATTCTACATCAATGGTTTGAAGCTTAAGGATAATCTTTCTTTGATGTTCAAATTTGTCTTCCTATGGGTTTATGAGAACATACAGTGATGTTCTTCTGTCAGCACAGCAGCTGCACATGAATCTCCTGATACTTTAATTACTGTCTTCAGCCCCACAGCCCCACAGTCAGTATCCCAACAGCCACTCAGGTTGAAGCCTGGAGGGGCATCCAGTCTCCCAGCCTGGTTACATGGTGTCTGCTGTATGTAGGTTTAAACTAAGTGTCTATCATTTTATTTACCATCAAAGGCTCAGAAGTCAGTTGTGAGGGTCAAATCCTGTTAGATCTGAGAGACCAAAGAACATCCATATGACCTTGCTGTTCGATTGGAGACTCAGCAATAGACATGTATCTCCATTTGTTCCAAAGCAAAACAAAGAACCAAATTCCACGTCCCACCCTAACCCTTCCTGTGCTGTCCTTCTGTCTGTATTCATGATTCATCAGAATGATCTATGGCTAATTCCATTCAACTATTGCAGGCTCTGCCCCCCTGAACCAAGGTTGATTTTACTTAATTAATGCATACACACTACAATGTGATTGATATCCTTCAGAAATACAGACAATATTTAGATGTTTAATAGTGGTGTGTCTGTTCCAGCCTTCCTTCCCCTTCTCTTTATTCTAAAGAACAAAAATATAGTATGTCAACAGCGTCTGCTTTATTTCCCTCTCCATGAAGTTACTCAAGCATGCCTCATTTTCTCACAGACAGCTGAAATGTCACCAAGCCAAGCTGACATCATGTTTTATCCCATTGTCTTCTCTCACCTGTGGGAATTTGTAAAGATCCAGCAGTGTTCCAATGTATTCTGATATTGCCCACGATGGTCCTGTAAGTACAGCACCTGACATGCCCTCTCTTGCACATCTGTAGTTGGGGATGCCATAGCCAGTGCCTGAAAGCGAGGCAAAAAGAGTTGCCAGAGTGCCCATTTGACCATTTGGGACATTATGGACTTCAAATCCCAGGGATGTGTTAAGTAAAAGATAGGGATTGCTGTTGATCTCCTCAATGGCAAACAGCATGGCCAAAATACATTGGTAGTTCCTCAACTTGAACCTGCACAGAAGGTACAACAATATTTAGGAGGAAGACTCACAGCACACAACATGTGATATATGTGAAAGCAAATTGAAAATAGTTTTTCTCATACAAAATAATCTGATTAGTTTCCTCTCCACCACCTCCTCTAGATTCCACTCACTTCCCCTCCTGCTCAAATCTATACCCTTTCTTTTTCTCTTATTAGAAAACAAACTGGTATTGAAAAATTATGATAAATTAAAATAAAGCAAATAAGCCAAAGTTGGATAAAATAAGTAAACACACAGAAGGAAAAATTCTAAGAAACAGACAAACACAAGAGAGGAAAAAACACACATTTTCATACACAGAAAGTCATGAATAAAAGTAATTAGAAACAATCATTTTGCACAAAAAAATCTTTAAAAATTTAGAATTCACAAATGTCATTGAGTGTATTTTTTGGTTTCCCTCTACTACTGAGCATGGGGCCTGCACTTAGTAATTGTTTATATACTCAACAAAACTTCCTTGAAGAAAACTAGTTATTGTATTTGCAACTGGGTTAGTTATGGAGGCTTGAGACAATTTGGAGTTGGCTTCTGTCTTAAAGATGAGGGCTCATGTGCACTTTTCCTCTCAGTGCTGGCAACCCATCTGTCTTAGTGGTACAGGTCCTGTGCATCCTTCCCAGTCTCTTGATTTCATATGTGGATCAGTCCTGCTATGTTTAGAAAGTCTTGTTTCCTCAGTGTCTTTGACTTTCTCTGACTCATAATCTTTCCACCTCCTCTTCTATTGGGTTCCCTGAGCCCTGAGGGATGGGACATTAAGAAGACATCCCATTTAGAAGTGAGTGTTACAATGATCTATTAATATGGCAGAATATACATAGGAGGCATTTTATTGCTATATTTCTTTAGCAAAACAATATTATTTGGTTTTCCCCTGGGTCCATGGTCTGTCTAGTCTCAGGTTCTTGACAAACCAGAATAATTTGGGCTGATATTCTACAAGATATGGGATAGCACTGATGCTCCCTGAGACTTCTATACCCAGCAAAGTATCAGTCAGAATGATAGAGAAAGGTAAACTTTTCATGATAAAAAGTGGTGAAGAATATTATGACGACTAAACCCATTTTGCAAAAGGCAAATGAAGGAAGAGTTAGGTCTGAAGCAAAGGATAAACTTATTCAAGTCGGCAGAGGGAACAAAAAAAATTCCAGAACTTGTGACTGAAAAATAAGTCTGAATAATAAACCTTTAATGAAATCTCTAAAAACACAAACAAAATTCCAGGAATTAATATATACCATTCAATAATAACTTTCAATATTTGTCGTCTCATAATTTTACTTATGAGAAAAGGGAAAGAGGTTGAATCAGAAAACAATACCCAGATTTTTGCTGTGTCCAAGAAACACAATTTACAACTAAAAATACTCCCCAAATTAGCATTAAAGGATGGAAAAAACTTCCATGCAAATGTGACTGAAAACTAAGCAGGGAGGAGAGAGTAGGGATATAAGGATCATACCTCAATATAATAAAGTCAAATGATAGCAAGCCTATAGTCAATATCAAGTTAAATAGAGAGTAATTTAAGGCAGTTCCACTAAGTTTGGAAACAAGAAAGGCTGTGTACTCTCTCCATCTCTATTCAATATGGAACTTGAAGTTCTAGCTGCAGCAATAAGACAACTGAATGAGATCAAGTAGATATAAATTGGTAAGCTAGAATTCAATGTATCACTGCTTATAAATGATATTACAATACACATAAGTGACCCCAAAAATTCTAACAGAGAACTCCTGCACCTGATAAACCCCTACAGGAATGTGGCTGAATATAAGACTAACTCAAAAAATTTAGTAGCCCTCCCATATACAAGGACAAAAGGACTGAGAAAAAGTCAGGAAAATAACACCCTTCAAAATATTCACAGATAATATACAATATCTTGGGGTAACTCTAACCAAGCAACCAAGCATTTGAAAGACTTGTATGATAAAAACTTCAAGTCTGAAGAAAAAAATTTAAGAAGATATCAGAAGATGAAAAGATCTCTCTACTCATGAATGGGTAAGATCAACATAGTAAAAATGACCATCTTACCAAAAGCAATCTGCAGATAAAATACATTCTCCATCAAAATTCCAAAGACAATTCTTTACAGACCTTGAAAGAAAAATATTCAATTTTATATGGAAAACCAAAAAAAAAAAAAAAAAAAAAACCAAAAACCCAGGATAGTTAAAGGAATCTTGTACAATAAAAGAACTTGCAGAGGTATCACTATCCCTGATTTCAAACTGTACTATGAGCTCTAGTAATAAAAACTGCATGATATTGGCATAAAAATAGATTAGGATGATCAATGAAGTCTAATTGAAGACCCATACATAAATCCACACACTTTTGCACACCTGATTTTTGATGAAGAATCCAGAGAGACACAATGCAAAAAGAAAGCATCTTCCACTTTGGTGCTGGTTTAACTATATGTCTGCATGTAGAAGAATCCAAATTGATCAACATTTATTGCCTTGAATAAGATCCAAGTTCATGTGTATCAAAGACTTCAAAGTAAAACCAGACACATTGAACCTAACAGAACAAAAAGTGGGAATAGCCTTAAATGCATTGGCGTAGGAGATGACTACCTCAAAGAAACATCAATAGTTAGTCCTGGCACTAAGACCAACAATTAATAAATGAGACCTTATGGAACCAAAAAGCTTTTGTAATGCAATTAGTACCATCAATAGGACAAGGTTTCATCCTACAGAATAGGGAAAAGTATCCATCAACTCTACTCCAGATAGAGGGTTAATATCCAAAATATATAATGATCTGAGGTCTTTGATCCACTTGGACTTAAGTTTTGTGCATGGTGACAGATATGGATCTATTTGCAGCCTTCTACACATTGACATCCAGGTATACCAGCACCATTTGTTGAAGATGCTTTCTTTTTTCCATTGTACAGTTTTGGCTTCTTTGTCAAAAATTGTATGTTCATAGGTGTGTGGATTAATGTCAGGGTCTTCAATTTGAATCCACTGGTCCACATGTCAGTTTTTACGCCAGTACCAAGCTGTTTTTAATACTGTAACTTTATAGTAGAGTTTGAGGTCAGGGATCATGTTGCCTCCAGAGATTGTTTTATTGTATAAGATTCTTTTGGCCATCCTGGGTTTTTTGTTTTTCCATATGCAGTTGAGTATTATTCTTTCCATGTCTATGAAGAATTGGTTTGGTATTTTGATAGGGATTTCATTGAATCTGTAGATCTGTCACCATGCACAAAATTTAAGTCCAAGTGGATCAAAGACCTCGTCATAAATCCAGTTACACTGAACCTGATAGAAGAGAAAGTAGGAAGTTGTCTTGAATGCATTGGCACCTGAGATCACTTTCTAAATATAACACCAGTAGCACAGACATTGAGAGAAACAATCAATCAATGGGACCTGTTGAAACTGAGAAGCTTTTGTAGAGCAAAGGACATGGTAAGCAAAACAAAGCGACAGCCTACAGAATGGGAAAAGGTCTTCACCAAACCCACATCTGACAGAGGGCTGATATCCAGAATATATAAAGAACTCAAGAAATCAGACCTCAAAATGCCCAACCGTCCAATTGAGAAATGGACTATAGCGGGAACCTACATGGGACTGAACTAGACATGTTGAATGTGGGTGACAGTTGTGTGGCTTGATTTGTTTGTTGGTCCCTGAGAGCAGGACCAGGACTTATCCCAGGTGCATGAACTGGCTTTTTGGAGCCCATTCCCTGTGGTGGGATACCTGGCTCAGCCTGGATACAATGGGAAGGGGATAGGCTCACCTTCAACTTGGTATGCCAGACTTTGTTGCCTTCCATGGGAGGCCTTACCACTCTGAGGAGTGGAAGGGGGTAGAGTGGGAGGGAGGTGAGGGGGCAGAGGAAGGGTAGAGAGAGGGAACTGTAGTTGGTATAAAAATGGAAAAAATTTTAATAAATAAATATATTTAAAATTAAAAAAAAGAGATGGGCTACAGAACTAAACAGAGAATTCTCAACAAAGGAAACTCAAATGGCTGAAGGACATTTAAGGAATTGCTCAACATCCCTAATTATCTGGGAAATGCAAATCAAAATGACTCTGAGATACCACCTTACACCTGTCGGAATGGCTAAGATTAAAAGCACTGAAGAAAGCTTATGCTGGAGAAGATGTGGAGTAAGGGGAACTCTCCTCCACTGCTGGTGGGAATGCAACTTGTACAGACATTTTGGAAATTAATATGGTGCTTCCTTAGGAAATTGGGAATCCATCTCTCCCAAGACCCAGCCATACCACTCTTGGGCATATACCCAAGGAATATTCAGTTTTAATTCTACATTTTATACACCCTGTGAACTTGTAAACCTTTAGATACAGGATTTGTTTACAGAAAGTACTCTTTGTCCACTATGCACACAGCAGCCTTCAAAAACCCACCCACATGAAACAGTACTTTCAAAATATCTTCAAATGATCAGCATTCTCTCCCAGAAACCTTCTGTTTTCTAACAACCAATGGAATACGAGACTCAAAATTTTGATCAGAAAATATTAATACAAAATATATTAGTTCATAAGCTTTTTTTGAGTATGTACAGAGTCCATATAATTTAAATAAGGACCTCTTTATATTATATGAACTATGTATACAATGATGCAAAACTAAATGGATCAATGGTTCTCCATCTCATTGTGAACACACAGCTTAGAGCTTGGCATTTTGTTCCCCTGGGAACCAAGACCCAAACACACTGTGGGCAACTTAAAAGGGGTATATATCTTCCCCAAATATTATTACATATAAATTTTTCACTAAAAGGTATTTACAAAATGTTGTTTTACTAGTTCTACTATTAAAGTAAGAGATTCTAAAAAGATATTTCTGAAAGAGCACTCAATATATGTATTTGCATGTTCCAGAATTTCTCTGTAGACCATGCTTGCCTTGAAGACGTAGGTTCACCTGCTTTTGCCCCACAAGTGCTCAGAT
The DNA here is from genome assembly GCF_903995425.1 of Onychomys torridus. NCBI lineage: Eukaryota > Metazoa > Chordata > Mammalia > Rodentia > Cricetidae > Onychomys > Onychomys torridus. The sequence continues at coordinate 25,896 of NW_023413635.1, read as the reverse complement.
TAATGACATGCACCACCACGATACCCAGTAAGATGTTTGGTTTTGATAGCACAGGGCTTGTTATAAAATGGACAATTAATATGATTAAAATAGAAAAGAAAGGCATGTTAATTTCCATAGTTTAATCACTTCACATTTTTATAGATGGTAAATTATTATCCTCTACCCTGTAGATACTGATGTCATGATGAAACATGAACATGTATAAATATTACTGATAACTATGACAGTGCAAAACTTAATGCAAATCAGTTTAGAGCAAAGCAGGAAATCTGTGCAATTTCTGAAAAAATAGTTTTGATAATTGATAAATATAACTTGAACAAATAAAAGTTTGTGTTATTTTACGCCTTCAGTATCACAGAATATAAATATTAAAATAAACATTATAATGTAAAAATGTTTTCAAATAACAAGTGAGCAGATACTTATATCTTTTAATTTAGAAAAACTGTAAATTGAAAAATATCCATAGTAAAATAGAAAAAATTAAAATCTAATGTTTTATATTCTTCTATTATAAATTGTTTATATTTATTCATATACAAATGCACACATAATAGACAATGCAACTTGAACATGCTAAGTCAGCCATATTTTTAAGTTAGTTTTAAGGAAAAGCTCTCTAACACAGTGAGAAACTGTCATTATTACTTTGCAGGGAAATTAATCACCATGCATAAAGATTCTATTAGTGTACATCAACATGTGCTTATGTAGATTAATCTGCTCTTATCAGATGGTAGACATATATTGTACTTATTAGACATTATTCAGTACCTATCAAATATGAATGCCAAACCTTGAAAAGGAATAAATGAATAAAAGACTTACTCGATCATAATATCTCTGTTAAATTTCATCATTACCCAATCAATTGTTTTGTTGAGTGGGTAGACAGCAAAAGCTGGGAAAAATCCAACAAGCACCACATTTCCTTCACCAGTTAAATTGTAGTTCATTCTGACTAAGCACTCACTGCTTCTGTAGGAGCACACAAGAATAGGAATCTGCAGAAAGGAAAGGATAGAAATCCAAGGGCACAGCATATTAACAAAGTATCTGCCCACCCATGAGCATGATAAGGTGGACTCTACAGGTTCCAACCCGTATATACATAGCTCATGTGTGTAAGTGTTTGTTTCTAATTTTATTGGTGACTGGAGCGATCCTGTGAACCACCTCAAGTTCTTTCTGTCAGGAATCTTCACTATCCTGTAGAATTATCCAATAATTACTTCCCTCAGGCATTGATTCTGAGGCCTTGCTTTCAGAATAACAAACAATATGCATAAAAATATTTTTTAGGCTCTTCTCCAGCCACAAGCAGTATGATTTCATCCAAGACCATAGAGAACCAGTCCCAAGACATGAAATCTCCTTAGAGGATTCTGCCACAAGTGTGAACCAAGAAACTACTCATGGGAAAGCCATTTATGGTGATACAAACTTGTTACACCAGTTGATGCCATGGTAAATAAAAGGGGAAAGGTTCAAAAAATCCCCATGGCAGGAGTGACCAGGACACAATAACAGACACCATGTTCTGTAGAACTGGAGTCTCTCAATCCTAGTTTTGTTTCCCATGGTCTCCATGAGTCACAGAATACTTTTCCACAGATGTACATCTGAACACCAGTATTATGTCCATGCCCCTTTCTATACAGTTTGTGTCTCTTTCTTATGAAACTAATGGTTCTGCAAAATTGATTTCCAAATTATTAACTTCATGTTAATGTAGAAATCAAGTTTCCCCATTGAATCTAAACTTTGACTTTCTGTTATATTCATTTATCCACCATGAACCACTGAATTGACATACTGTCATGATACTCTGTAATCCTAGAACATTTGGATTTATTTAAGTCTAATTATTAGACATAAGTCCTAGTTTTTTTCCATGAGTCACAGAATGTTCCTTTTTCTACAGATGTATGTGTGAATGCCACTATTATGTTCATGCCCCTCTGTAAACAATTTGTGTCTCTTTCTGATGAAACTAATGGTGCTACTGAATTGATTTCCAAATGATCAACTTCATGTTAATGCAGAAATCCAATTTTCTTTTTGAATCTCAGCTTTGACCTTCTTTAATATTCTTTTATCCACCATGAACCAATGAATTGTCATAATATGGGCAGTCCCATAACATGGGTCCACCTACTAATTATCTGTATCTGAGAACATAGTATCATAAAGAAATATAATACCTTAGAAATACATCTAGGCTTTTATCCCCCCCCAAACAGTGAGGCAAGCTGTTAGGAGAAGGGCTCTGTTTCCAAAAGCACAGGGATCAGTTAAGGCAGTGACTCCACGATGTATGTGTGGTACTGTAGCCATGGTGCGTGTTAATGTAATGGTGACCACAATGAAAACTCTGCACGACATAGAATGTGAATCATTGTGGAAACAATGACTTTTCCTTGGTAGCGATGAATCAATGTTACTGGACTAGGACACAGCTAAGTGAGGTTCACTACCCTTTTTGCCCTCCTCTACCTTAACCTACCTATACCTCCTATCTGCAGGAGCCTTCCTCCCAACCTAACTCATTCCCTGAAGATGTCATGACTTGAACAGAATTGTACACCCCTAACATTTGTTGTCCATTGTTTTGCTAATCTTTGCCATTGTGACTGAAGTAAGATGAATTATCAAAATTCTTTTGATTTGCATTTCCTTAATAGCTAAGACAGATACTCATTTTGTTGGTTTCCTGGTAATGTTTTCTTCTTTTTATAACTCTCTGTACAGGTCCCAGTCCCATATTTTTGAATTGGTCATTCTTTCTTTTTTTTTTTGAGTCATTATTTTTTGGGTTCTTTTTATATTCTAGATTTTAAATTCTCTGTCAGATCTATATCTATACCTATATCTATATCTATATCATCTATCCACCATCTATCTCTATCTGTCTATCTATCTATCTATCTATCTATCTATCTATCTATCTATCTATCTATGTCTCTGTCTCTGTATCTATATCTATCCACCATCCCTATTTATCTATCTGTCTGTCTATCTATCTATCTATCTATCTATCTATCAATCATCTATCTATCTATCATCTCTCTGTCTATCTCTGTCTCTGTCTCTATATCTGTATCTCTCTCTCTCTGTATATATATATATATATATATATATATATATATATATATATATATACAGTGTATATATATATATACACTGTAGGCCTCCTTTTCATCTGGTGGGTTGTTCCTTTAGCCATGCAGGAACTTTAATTTTATGAAATCACACTTGAAGGCTGGTGGCTATTATTCGTGTGTTGATGGAGGCCTATTCAGAAAGTCCTTTCCTTTATGGATATCATGTGGGGTACTGTCCGTGCATCCTTCTAGATGTTTCAGGTTTAGGTCTCTAATCAACTTGGAATTTGTTATTATGTAAGGTGACAGACACTGGTCTAACTTCATTCTCCTCTATGTGGACATCCAGTTTTCTCAGCACTATTAGGTGAATATTTTTTTTTTTTCTGCAGCGTATGTTTGTGACATCTTTGTCCAATATATCTGTTTTACTGCAGGGAATAATGTTTTTATTATATGGCTCTGTAATTTATCATAAGATCTGGAAAATGATACCTCAGTGTTGTTTTTTGTTCTGAATTATTTGGACTGTATGGGGTCTTTTGTTTGTGGTCCATATGAATTTTAGGATAATATTTTTCTGTTTCTGTGAGGAGGGAGATGGGGATTTTGATTGGGATTGCAGTGACAAAATCGCTTTTGGTAAAACGGTGATTTTTACAATGTTAATTTTACTAATCCGCGAGCATGGGATGTCTGTTTTATTGTGTTTTTAATGTCTTTGTTTGTTTTTTCATGACAGGGTTTCTCTGAGTAGCTTTGCACCTTTCCTGGTACTCTCTTTGTAGACAAGGCTGGCCTTGAACTCACAGAGATACGCCTGCCTCTGTCTCCTGAGTGCTGGGATTAAAGGTGTGCACCACCACCAACGGCCCCTCCTTCTATTTCTTAAGAGGTTTAAATTTTTCCTTGCAGAGTTCCTTGGCTTCTTTGGTTAGATTTATTACCAGATAACTTTTGAGACTCTTGTGAATGGGAGTGTATTTATGAATTTTGTTTCTGTGCATTTGTTATTGATGTGTAGAAAAGATATTTATTCGAGGGAGTCAATTCTCTATCTGCCCAAAACACTGAATCAGTTCATCTTTTCTAGATTTTTTTCAGGTAGAACTTTTGGCATCTCTAATGCATAGCATCATCTCATTCACAAATACGGATACTTTGACTTCTTTTTTCTTTGTGGCCTCTTTGGCTTTCTTCTCTTGACTTATTACTCCAGGTAGTACTCCAGCCACAGTTTTGTAAAGGAGATGGGGAGAGTGGGCATCTCTGTCCTGTTCCTGACTTCAGTGGACATGATTCATTCTTTTTGCCATGTGAGATAAGATTGTCTGGGAGGTTTTTTCCATGATACAATGATGAAACTTTTCTTTGGCTCTTTTGTAGAACAATAAACAAAATGCAGCTGGTATTCTTCCCCTAGTGAGCACTATACAGATTCTGTGTAGATCACTGAGCACAGGTGGTGAGAGGGTTCCTATTCTGAAATCCACTCAGTATTAGTTGTCACCTCGCATGCAGTTTCTGGTACCTTGAGGAAGATTATTGTTTCTTACCACAGGTTTCAATAATAATCTAATCCCTGATACCTTGTTATTTTTTTTAGAAATTGGTTGTGTTTTGAAGTCATCAAATTAGAACAGATAAACTTGGATGGGCTTCATATTATTTGGATTCTTCAATAAATTACATCCTATATCAAGGCTTAGATAAAGAATAAAGTGTAATAACAATGCAAGTGTGTCTAAGGTTGTCTGTAGTAGATTCCAAGAGACAATTCTTTCTCCGTCCACTTCAGAGTATAAAAGACACAGTGAAACCTTTTTATCCTCAATGTTCCAGGATCATGGGGTCTATACATCTTTTGTAAGAAGACACAGATTTTTTTTCTATCTTAAATAAGATTTATTTAACTTGAAGATTTTAGCAAAGTAGATATTTTAATTACGTACATTTAAACACTGCTATATATTCAGTATTGATTATAACACTTGACCCAGAAATTCCTTAGCACATTTTTTTAACCTTTAAAAGTATATTAGTTTGTTCTCAAGTAATTAGCAGATTTTGTATTAAACTTACAGGACTCCTGTTACTTTCTTTGTAGTATATTTACAAAACACAGCAATAATAAGAAGACACAAATTTTTAATTCTGTGTTACAATCATACTGGAAAAAGAACATCAGTAAATAAATGGGTGAGTTCATGAAAGACTGATTTTAAGAATGACATGCCTTTGTACAATTCCTTCAATACAATTTTGGGTGTTTGTTTTTGTTGTTGCATTCCTGTTTGGAGTCTGAAATATGCTGTTTAAGTTTAGCTCTCAGAGCTCCATAATATGTTCTTTGTTCAGTCATATGTATCTTAAATCCAAGTTCATCGATCAGTGTAAGAAGACAAATGTGACTAGACGTCACATGGTTGTTACATCCATGAATGAATAGTAACTGTGGTTATCTGATAAGGCTTCAAAGAGATCAAGAAAGTAAGCACTTTTAGCATGGAAAGGGTGATTATTTCATGGTGCTCACACATAGTTGAGGGTTGTGTATTTTTTTGAATTTGATTTTATTCTAGTCTGGTATTCTATTGGCTTCATATATCTTCATAGGCATTTCCTTCTTTAAGTGGGGAAAGTTTTCTTCAATGATCTTGTTAAATATATTTTCTGTGCCTTTGAATTGGTATTCTTCTCCTTCCTCTATCCCTATTATTTGTAGGTTTGGTGTTTTCATGGTGTCCCAAATTTCTTGGACATTTTGTATCATGAGGTTTTTGGCTTTAGTGTTTTCCTTGACTGATGAATCTATTTCTTCTACTGTATCTTCAACACCAGAGATCCTCTCTTCCATCTCTTGCATTCTGTTGGTTATACTTGCCTCTGAAATTCCTGTTTGTTTACTCAGATTTTCTAATTCCAGCATTCCTTCTGCTAGTGTCTTCTTCATTTTTTTATTTCCCTCTTCAGTCTTGGACTGTTTCCTTCATCTGTTTCATTGCTTTTTCATGATTTTCTTTCAGGTATTTATTGTCTTCTTCTGCATTATTTGTCCTTTCCTGTAGTTTTTTTTAATAGCATTCTTCCCATTTTTTTTTGTTTGTGTGTTCCTGCACTTTATTTTTTATTTCTTCTATATAAGGCTCTAGCCTCTTCTTGATGTTATTTATAAGGTTGTTTTCTTCGGCTTCCTCCATACTGTGATGTTCTGGTTTAGCTGTTGGAGAAGAGTAGGTTCTGGTGGTGCTGTATTGCTCTTTATTTTGTTGTATGTACTTCTGCCTTGACCTCTGCCCATCTCCTTGTGGATTTGTTCTTGGTCTTATCAGTGCACTTGGTCCAGAGAGAGCTGACAGATTTAGGGAGCTTCTTTCTGGTCTTGATGGAAGCTCTGGGTTGGATAGTAGATCTGGTCCAGATGGGAGTGCTGGCAGGATGGGAGCTCTGGGCTGGTCTCTGAGTCTCAGGAAGTGGCTGGGGTTTCAGGCAGATGGGTATGTGGGCAGGGTGAAGAGAATGCAGGGTCTGCCTGCAGTCTTGGAAAAATGGAACCTTCCCATGGGGCCTGCTGGATGGTCACAAACTGGGGCCAAGTTGGGCAGGTCTTCCCTGCAATGGCTGGTGCACAGGGGTGGGAACTAGGGGTGGGCCTCTCTGATATGACCCCAGGAACTCAACTCTGGACCAGATGGGAGTTCCTGGGCAGGATGGAAGCTTGAGGCTGGTTTCCAAGTTTCAGAAAGTGGCTGGGGTCTCAGGGAGATGGCTGTGGGGCAGGGTGAGGAGATTGTTGGGTCCTATGGGGTTTTGGAGAAGGGGAACCTCCCCAGTGGGGTGGGGGTCCTACCCGATCACCAGAACCTGGGGCCAATTTGGTCAGGTCTTCCCCTGAATGGCTGGTGCCCAGGGCTGCGACATAAGGGCTGGCCTCTCTGGGTGTGATGCCAGGCACTCACCTCTTCAGGGTTTTTGATCTTAGGAATTTTGATACATATAAGATGGTATCTCAGAATCATTTTGATTTGCATTTCCCTGGTGATTAAGGATGTTGAACAATTCTTTAAATGTCTTTCAGCCATTTGATCTTCTTCTGTTGAGAATTCTGTTAAGCTCTTTAGCCTATTTTTTAATTGGATTGTTCAGTATTTTGAAGTCTAGCTCTCTGAGTTCTTTATATATTTTGGAGATCAGCCCTCTGTCAGATGTGGGGTTGCTTAAGATCTTTTCCCATTCTGTGGGCTGTTATTTTGTCTTATTGACCATGTTCTTTGCTCTACAAAAGCTTCTCCATTTCAGGAGGTCCCATTTATTAATTGTTGCAATCAGTGTCTGTGCTACTGTGTTGTATTTAGGAAGTGGTCTTCTTTGCCAATTCATTCAAGACTACTTCCTCCTTTCTTAAATTATTTAAAAAGAAATAACGGAAGTCTGCTTATGTTGGGGAGGATGTGGAGAAAGGGGGAACACTTCTCCACTAATGGTGGGAATTCAAGCTTGTACAGCCACTCTGGAAATCAATAGGATGGTTTCTCAGAAAATTGAGAGTAAGTCTTCCTCAAGATCCAGCTATATCACTCTTGGACATTTCCCCAAGGAATGCTCATTCTTATCACAAGAACAAATGCTCAACTATGTTTATATCAGTACTATTTGTAATAACAAGAACCTGGAAACAGCCTAGATGCCCTTCAAATGAAGAATGGATTAAAAAAATGTGGCACATATACCCAATGGAGTACTATTCTGCAGTAAAAAACAATGTACCAAGAAATTTGCAGCCAAATGGATGGAATTAGAAAATGTCATCATGAGTGATGTAACCCAGACTCAGAAGGACAAACATAGTATGTACTCACTCATAGTGGATACCAGATATGAGGGACAGGATGGCCAGACTGCAACCCACAGCTCCAGAAAGGCTAGCTGACAGGGAAAGACCCTAGGAGGGACACATGGATGACCCAGCAAAGGAGAAGTGGATGAGATATAAATGAGCAAAATGGGAGTGGGTGCCTGGACTGGTCTACTCTGGTGACCAATCTAGCAAATATCCTAACTATCATCATAGAGCTTTTTTCCAGTGAGTGATGGAGGCAAATGCCGAGATCCATGGCCAGGCACCAGGATGAGCTCTGGGAATCCAAAAGATGAGTGAGAGAAGGGATTCTGCATGCAAGGGACTTTGAGACCATGAGGGGAAGTAGTGCAGTGATGACTGGTTGCACTATTGGAGAACCAGGAGCTAGTGGCTATGAAGCCCCAGATGTACTGAGATAGGCCCTCTGAATATGGAAGAAGGTTGTTTGGCTTCAACTGTTTGGGGAACACCCAGGCAGAGATATTGGTATCTGTCCCTGGTGCATGGGCAGGCTTTTGGGAATCTGGTGCCTGTGGTGTAGTGCTTTGCCCAGCATTGGTACAGTGGGAAGGGGCTTGGACCTGCCTAGGCTGTGTGGCAAGCTCTGCTGACTCCCCACGGGAGACCTTGATTTGGGGCATGTGGGGATTTGGTGTGGCTTGGGAGGGAGGGCTGGGATATGGGAAGAGTGAGGAGGTGAGATCTGTGGGTGGTATGTAGAATGAGTAGAAAATTTCTTAATAAAGAAAAAAAGACAAAAAATAAGAATCAGTACTCATCAACTAATACCAGCTGTGTTTGCCAGAACAAAGCTGGTAGATGAGCAATGTTTTTAACTAAGAATGGAGTTCGAAGTGGCTCCTTAACCCCCATGGCTAACTGAGAAGCAACTGAACGCTAGATCAATCATGTTGTAGTAAATACCTCAGAGCCATGAGTATATGGGCAACACATAGGGCACAGGGGCTTACATAAAGTACAGAGGATAAAATGCTGGAGGAGAGGTATGGGCTGGATCTGGGAGGCATTGGTGATGAGTATGATGGAAATATGAGGGATTATATACTCAAAGACTTAATCAAAATATTATATAAAATTGAACCTCAATATAATATATAAACATGTGCAAAATAGCAAAACCCACAGAACACCACAACATGCAAAATAACATTATTAAAAAGAGAATTCCATATGGAGAAAAATTTACAGACAAATGCATGCTTGCATGCACGTTTGCGCACATGCACACACACATATGTCACATATATACACACAAATTAAAAAATAATAAAAATTTAAACGTTAAGAGTGTAATTTCTTAGTCTTTCATAAACACCTACCAGAAAAATTATCATGCTAACTGATCAAATGTTAACAACAAAAACAACTTGGTGTGATTGAGAAAAGAACCAGACTTCCCATTATGTAAACTTTTACAAAAAACAAGAATGAAAACAAAAAACAAAAACAAAAACAAAAAAAAAACAACGCCCCCCCCAACCAAAAAAAAAAAAAAAACCAACAAAACTCCTGGTTAATCAAGCAAGGAAAAGAAAGTTCAATTGTGAAGGGAAAAAAATAAAATTATTGTTATTTCCCTGGATGAAACTATAATTGTTAGAAAGTCCAAAATTTTAACTAAACTAAATAGTGAATGATGAGCTGAGCACGTCTGTATGAGTTTCAGCATACCTAGGGGATATTGCAAATTCATTGTCACACCACCAACAAAGTGAATATATATATAAAAAGATTTTTGTTACATTATTAGTAACAAGTGATTACCAAGTCATTTGGGACTCAATCTCCCCCAGTATCAGGAGACCTCATGAGGATCCCCTTCATATAATTTAGAAAGTCTTCAAAGCAATAGGTTTCTATACCATCCATTAACTGTTCCTCAATTATAGCTGTCTGTTGCCAGATTCCTTTCCTAAACCCATTTCTCTTCACACAGCCCACCTGAAACCCCATTCCTGTTCCCTAACCCCAGTCCACCCATATAATCTATTCTATTTCTCCCACCAAAAGATTCATGTGGTTTCCCAGAGCCTTCTTCTATACCTAACCTCTCTGTGTCTATGGATTATAAGTTGGTTATCACTTATCTAATGGCTAATACCCACATATAAGTGAATACATACAATATTTATCGGACTGGGCCTAGGTTACCTGCTTCTAGATATTTCTTTTATCTAGTACTATCCATTTGCCTGTAAATTTCATGATGTCCTTCTTTTGTTATTTGTTTTTTGAGAAAGAGTGTCTTTCTGTATATCTTTGGTTGTCCTGGAACTTGCTCTGTAGACCTAGCAGGCAATGAACTCACAGAGATCCCTAAGCCTCTGACTCCTGAGTGCTGGGATTAAACTCATGCACCACCATTGCCCAGCTGACTAATGGGTTCTAAGCTACGGAACACGGTGCTGCTTTAGAGTCCCTACTGGGTTCTAAAATAAACATGAGCGAGTAGATAAAAAAGGATAAATTTGAAGAAATAGGTCAACAGAAGGTACTGACTTCAGAGAAGGAGTTCATGTTTCATAACTCAAATACTCAACTTGGTTTCTCATGGAGAATGATTTATGGGCATTTCTGGACAAAGTATAAGCCAAGGAATTTCTGGATTTGACCTGATTATTGTAGCTTCACACATGGAGAATAGGGATACTGGTTGGTTATATGGTCTCTGTGAATGGTGTAGCATGGGTCATACTGCTCATACTCTATGAATGGTGGATGTTGTACACACAGTATGTCCACATGAACTCTGAATGACATGGGTCATTGCAAAACTTTACCTTTACATCTAACGGTGGATGTTCATACATTCATCTTAGATAGTTTTAAAAGTTTTCACACAAATAACTCATTGACACTGTCCTGGGACCAATCGGCCCAAAATTACTTTCTCCCATGGGCCTCAATACCCAGGGATATGAGTTGATGTCATAGGACCTGAGGCTGAGATGTCCTCAGATTGTTTTCCAAACCATGTTTTTACCTCTGCTGTGGAACTCAACTGCAGAGCCCTAGGTCAGAGAATGTATGGCATTTCTCCAGGGTAGTGGAGCCACCTGGAGAGGAAGGCATCTCATCCACATAAGTATTTTCTTCAGTGGCCATCAGACATAAAAGCAGATGTGTATACATGGTTATCCATTTGATAAACCAATATGCATCCATAGACCACACTACTGGCTTAGAGATTTGGAGACTTGACCTGATGGTCACTCTGTATTTCTTCTTCTGGATGCTGTGCACCCCCCTTCTCCTGTCCAACCTCACTCACCCCAAGTGCTTTTGGAGAATGAACCAGAGTCAAGACAAGCATGGAGATGTGGTGACAGGTTGTGTCTTTTTCCTTATTGCAGTGCCAAGCACTGAAGTGCAGGTGGACAAAGAGTATTACAGCTATGCCCTGGATGTGCTGTAAGTGTGTTTGCCTTTTTCATGTGAATGTCATGATACTTAATGCAGCATAGAGGTAGGAATGGGCAGAGCAATGCAGGGAGCTTCTGTGCTTTTCTCCCAACCTCATCACCAAGAAGTGATGCAAAATATGTTTTGATTTTTACCAATCACTCTTTCCTCACTCTGAAGCTGTGTGACTTTAAAAATTTTTTCCCAATCAGCCTCCATTTACAAGGCTGAAATCCCCTTAATCAGATTAGCACCTCAACTGTCTCCCTTATGCAGAGGGCCTAGTCCAGTCACATGGGGGCTCTACAGCTGTTGGTCAAAGTTCATGAAGTCCCACTAGTTTGGAGTGGTTTTTCACTGTAGGTTTCTCTATCATGATCTTGATGCCCACCACCTGGTTCTTGGCTGTGTATCTCTGCAAGTGCTTTCATTAGTTACTGGATGAATGCTCTATGATGACAGATAAGGTATTCACTGATGTGATCACTGGAGTAAGCCAGTTCAGGCACTTCTCCACTATTGCTAGAAGTCTAAGCTGGGGTATCCTTGAGGAATCCTGGGAACTTCCCTAGTACTCAGTTTCTATCTTTCCCCATGATGTCTCCCTTTATTGTGGTATCTCTTTCATTGCTCTCCCACTTTGTCCCAATTCTAGCTCGACCATCCTATTCCCAAATATTCTCTTAATTTTTTAAAGTAATCATTTTTACAATATTGAGCATTCACATAAATATATATATACATATGTGTGTGTGTGTGTGTGTGTGTGTGTATAAGATTTCCCCATCTACTAATGATATATTCAGTTTCTTCATTATTTTAAAGTTTTCATTATTGATGTCCTTTAAGATTTTATTATGTTCATTCTGCCATATTTCTGAGGCAATTGTGAATGAGGTTTTCTTAATTTCTTTTTCAGCAAATGTGTTCTTTGTATGTAGGAAAGTAACTGATTTTTGTGGTAATTTTTAATTCTGCCATTTTGATGTAAATATTTTCTGTGGAGTATTTAGGATCTCAATTATGGAAGCCTGTTGTTGGTTTCTCTTTTTACTCTTTGTGTATTTGGGAGACCCAACACCATGTCCTCAAATAGATGGAGTCTACTCTTACTTGTGACTACTTGGCCTCAGCTTGGTTTTTTTTAGCCAGCTTTCTTTAGTCTAAAATATCCCCTTTACCTTTCTTATTTTATTTTATAGTTTAATTTAATTTTACATATCAGCCATGAATTCCTCTGTCCTACGATGTCCACCCCCCTGCCAGCCTTCGCCACCTTTCCCCCAGGCCAACCCCCATTTCCATCTCCTCCAGGGCAAATACTCCCCTGGGGATTCAGCTCAAACTGGTAGATTCAGTCCAGGCAGATGCAGTCTCCTCCCCCCAGGCTGAGGAAAGTGTCCCTGCATAAGCTCCAGGTTCCAAACAGCCACCTCATGCACTAAGGACAGGTCTGGGTCCCACTGCCTGGGTGCCTTCCAAACAGTACAAGCTAATCAACTGTCTTGCTTATCCAGAGGGCATGATCCAGTTGAGGCTGCTCAGTTTTTCGTTCATAGTTCATGTGTGTCCATTATTTTGGCTATTTGTTCCTGTGCTTTTTCCAATCTTGGTCTCAACAATTCTGGCTCATACAATCCCCCCTTTCTTGTCAATTCGACTCCTGGAACTCCACCTGGGGCTTGGCCATGGATTTTTGCATCCTTTTCCCTCATTCATTGGATGAGATTTCTAGTGCAACAGTTAGGGTGTTTGACCATCCAATCACCAGAGTAGGTCAGTTTGGGCATTCTCTGGACCATTGCCAGTAGTCTACAGTGGAGGTATCTTTGGATTTCTGGGGACCTCTCTTTCACTTTGCTTCTTCCTATTCTCATATGGTCTTCATTTATCATTGTCCTTTATTCCTTGTTTTCTCTTTCTGTTATTGATTCAGCTGGGATCTTCTGATCCTCAAAGCTTTCTTTCCCTGGAAACATGCCCTTCATTACCCACACTCACGTCCAGGTTATTCACATAGATCTCATACATTTCTGTCATTCGGCAATCCCTGTGTCTTTAAGAGGGTCCTGTTTTCTAGGTAGCCTTCCTGGAGCTGTGAGTAGCAGTCCAGTCATCTTTGTTTTACATCTAGTATCCTCCTATGAGTGAGTACATATCTGGCTATTACAAACAATGCTGATATGAATATAGGTGAGCAAGTACCTTTGTGGTGTGATTGAGCATTCCTTGGGTATATGTCCAAGAGTGGAATTGCTGTGTCTTGGGGGAGATGGATTCCCAATTTTCTCTTTCTTTGTTGCATCTTTGTTTGGTTTAGGAATCAGTGTATTTGTAGCCTCATAGAAGGAGTTAGGTAGTGTTCCTTCTGCTTCTATTGTGTGGAACAAATTAAAAAGTATTGATATGAACTCTTCATGAAGATCTGGTAGAATTCTGTGCTGAAAACATCAGGTCCTAGGCTTTTTTTGAGACTTTTAATGACTGATTGTATTTCCTTAGTGGTTATTGGACTATTTAAATGGTTTACCTGGTCTTGATTTAACTTAGGTCTGTGGTACCTATCCAGAAAATTATCCATTTCTTTTAGATTTTCCAGTTTTGTGGAGTAGAGGTTTGAAGTATGACCTGAGGATTCTCTGGATTTCCACATTGTCTGTTGTTATGTCCCCCTGTTCATTTCTGATTTTCTTAATTTAGATGCTCTCTCTCTGTGTCTGTTTTTTTTTTTTTTTTGGATAAGGGCTTGTCTATCTTATTGATTTTCTCAAAGAACCAACTCTTTGTTCCATTAATTTTGTGTATTGTTCTCTTTGTATTTTATTGATTTCATCAATCAATTTGATTATTTCCTGGCATCTGTTTTTCCTGGGTGAGTTTCCTTCTTCTTGTTCTAGAACTTTCAATTGTGCTGTTAAGTCACTAGTGAGATATTTCTCCAGCTTCTTTATGTGGGCATTTAGTGCTATGAATTTCCCTCTTAGCACTGCTTTCATAATGTCCCATAAGTTTGGGTATGATGTCTATTCATTTTGTTGATTTCTAGGAAGTCTTTGTTTTCTTTCTTGATTTCTTCCTTAACCCATTGGTGATTCAGTTGAGCATTATTCAGTTTCCATGAGATTGTAGGTTTTCTGAAGCTTTTTTGTTGTTGAAATTTAACTTTAAACCTTGGTGGTCTGATAGAACACAGGAGGTTATTCCCATTGTTTTGTATCTATTGAGATTTGCTTTGTGGGCAAGTATATGGTTGATTTTAGAGGAGGTTCCATGGGGTGCTGAGACAATGGTATATTATTTTTTGTTTGGGTGGAATGTTCTGTAGATATTGATTAAGTTCATTTGAGTCATAACATCAGTTAAGTCCTTTATTTCTCTGTTAAGTTTGATTTTGCAGATCTGTCCACTGCTGAAAGTGGGGTGTTGAAGTCTCCCACTATTAATGTGTGGGGTTTTATATGTAATTTAAGCTTTAGTAATGTTTCTTTTACATGTATTGGTGGTTTTGTGTTTGGGGCATAAATGTTCAGAATTGAAACTTTATTTTGGTGGATCTTTCCTATGATGTGTATGTGATGCCCTTCTTGATATCTTTTGACTGATTTTAGTTTGAAATCTATTTTTGCTGCTTATTGGCATGCCTACACCTGCTTGCTCCTTAAGAGCATTTGATTGTAAAATCTTTTCCCAGCCTTTGATTCTTAGTTATTGCCTATCTTTGAATTTGAGGTTTGTTTCTTGTGTGCAACAGAAAGATGGTTCCTGCTTTTGTATCCATTCTGTTAGCCTGTGTCTTTTTGTAGGGGAATTAATTCCATTGATAGTAAGGGATATTAATGGCCAGTGATTGTTCCTTCCTGTTATTTTATTTTATTTTATTGGTGGTAGTGTGTGTGTACTTTTCTTCTTTGGAGTTACTGCCGTGTTGTTATTTATTGCCTGTGTTTTTTTGGGGGTATATCTGTCTTTCTTAGGTTGAAATTTTCCTTGTAGGGTTTTTGTAGGGCTGGGTTTCTAAATAAGTATTGTTTAAATCTGGCTTTGTTTTGGAATGATTTGTTCACTCCATCTACGTTGGTTGAAAGTTTTGCCTGGGTATATTAGTCTAGGCTGGCAACCATCTGGTCTCTTAGTGTCCTGCATTATATCTGTTCAGCTCCTTCTGGCTTTCAAAGTCTCCATCAAGAAATCAGGTGTTATTCTGATGGGTTTGCCTTTATAAGTCCCTTAGCCTTTTCCTTTGCTGTTTGTAAATATTCTTTCTTTATTCTGTATCCATTAGTTTGTTTATCGTATTTGGCAAGGGAACTTTTTTTGGGGGGGTCTAGTCTTTTAGTCTTCTTGTATCTTCATAGGCATTTCCTTCTTTAAGTTGGAAAAGTTTTCTTCTATGATCTTGTTGACTGTGCCTTTGAGTTGGTTTTCTTCTCCTTCCTCTATCCCTATTATTTGTAGGTGTGGTGTTTTCATGGTGTACCAAATTTCTTGGACATTT